>NC_084565.2:19400000-19500000 GCF_033978685.3 Nerophis lumbriciformis
GTCACACATAAGAGATACGTGTAAACTGCAAGATGACGGCAGTAAACAACACCAAATCTTTAAATGTTCCATTGAGAGTATAGAACATTACACACAGAGCTAAAAAATCTGTCAAAATGTTTTTAGTACGACTTCGGTAAGCTATGAAGCCGCACCGCTTGATGGATTGTTGGCGCATTAAACATACGGGTATTATTATAGTGTTTGTATAAGGACTGCAAAATGGCACCTATTAGCAGACATATTACCTGGCGTTTTGTTTCGCAATATTATGCAAAACCAACTTTTCTTACCTTCTGGTACCCACTGATGTGTATTTGGGATCTGCATAAGTCCTGAAAATGTGCGCGCCTCCGCCTTTGTAGTCCGTGCCGACACCATAGTCATACGCTTCTTCTTTTTCCTCTATCTTCTTATGTGGCATTAGAGTAAAGTTCTTACTTATATCTGTCAGTAGACTAGCTATGAAAGCGCTAAAAACTGTAGTGGGTTTACATAATTCACCCACGGAACTTTAGTTATTAGTGGGTTACGGTCTGAGGGTTTTTCACGGGACACGGCGTTGTTGTTGCACTAGTGAGCCATGGATGAGGAGATGCTGCTCCGTTATTGATTTAAGTAAAGTCTGAATGTCATTAAAACAGTTAGCTCCATCTTTTGACACTTTTTCCACTCCCATCCTTGCACGCTACACAACAAAGATGACGGGGAGAAGACGCTGTCGAAGGTGAGCCACGTAGGTAAGACCACCCACAAAACGGCGCATCCTGAAGAGACGCTCAGAAAGTGACTTGAAGATGATCTGTAAAACATCATCTATGCAACATTTTGACCAAAGAACCACCATTATATGTTATGTAGACCAGTGTTTTTCAACCTTTTTGGAGCCAAGGCACATTTTTTGCGTTGAAAAAATGCGGAGGCACACCACCAGCAGAAATCATTAAAAAACTAAACTCAGTTGACAGTAAAAAGTCGTCGTCGCAATTGTTGGGTATGACTTTAAAGCATAACCAAGCATGTATCACTATATCTCTTGTCTCAAAGTAGGTGTACTGTCACCACCTGTCACATCACACCCTGACTCTTTTTGAGTTTTTTGCTGTTTTCCTGTGTGTAGTGTTTTACTTCTTGTCTTGCGCTCCTATTTTGGTGACTTTTCCTGTTTTGTTGGTATTTTCCTGTAGCAGTTTCATGTCTTCCTTTGGTTTAGCAATCAAGAATATTTCAGTTGTTGCTATCCTTCTGTGTGGGGACATTGTTGACTGTCATGTCATGTTCGGATGTACTTTTGTGGACGCCATCTTTGCTCAACACGCTGTAAGTCTTTGCTGTCGTCCAGCATTCTGTTTTTGTTTCCCTAAGCTTCAATGCCTTTTCTTAGAGGCACTCACCTTTTGCTTAGTTTTGGTTTTAGCATTAGACACCTTTTTACCTGCACACTGCCTCCCACTGTCATCTGCATATTGGGATCACAACAAACCATGTTCCGACATCTACAAAGCAATTAGCTACCTACTGATATTGAAGATTATAATACTGTTACTCTGCTGAGCTCTAGACAGCACCGACACTCAACAACAACACATAATTTGCAGACTATAATTACTTGTTTGCAAAAAATATTTTTACCCCAAATAGGTGAACTTACATAATCTCCCACGGCACACCAGACTGTATCTCACGGCACACTGGTTGAAAAACACTGATGTAGATCATCATAAGGAAGTGTTTTACATTTAGAAATAAATCTTAATATGACCCCTTTAATGCGCCCTAGAATCCGGTGCGCCTTTTGTATGAAAATAGACCTGACTAGACCCGCTCATCGGCAGTGCGCCTTTTACTCCGGTGCGCCCTATGGTCCGAAAAATACGGTATATTTCAAATTTAAGGGCTGGTTATAACTTGCTCAAAGTTAAATTTTTCCCCATACTATAGTATTTGAAACTGTCATGTTATCATGAACTTACCAATGAAGATGTTTAAGATGCTACAATCCTTGGCATTACAACAGCTAACCTACTCAGTGGCCTAGTGGTTAGAGTGTCCGCCCTGAGATAGGTTGTGAGTTCAAACCCCGGCCGAGTCATACCAAAGACTATAAAAATGGGACCCATTACCTCCCTGCTTGGCACTCAGCATCAAGGGTTTGAATTGGGGGTTAAATCACCAAAAAATGATTCCCGGGCGCGGCCACCGCTGCTGCTCACTGCTCCCCTCACCTCCCAGGGGGTGATCAAGGGTGATGAGTCAAATGCAGAGAATAATTTCGCCACACCTCGTGTGTGTGTGTGTGACAATCATTGGTACTTTAACTTTTACTTTAACTTTAACAGGCTAGCATTAGCACTGTTTTTCTGTGTTTTTCACATGGCTTTTGGACAACAAGTAGTCATCAAATTATTATAAGACCTGACACCGGAAGACCTCTGTATTTTTGGAGAAAAAAATTAGTTTAGTAGTTTATTCGCACAATTGTGTTTGAGATGGCTGCTTCAAGGTCTTAGTGTACGAGAGGCACGCAGGTAGCTGGCCCAAGAAAAGTGCTGGGGTGAGCAAAAAGTTTTGTTTTGGATGGAGCGGGTGAGTGTTTGGGATGTGCACTGGTTCCCATAAACATGATTTTCCCAGACATACGTTCCATGATGTATTTCAGTCACATTACGCACATTTCTGCCACATTTCTTTTGTGCCGATTCCATGATTCCGTCCGCAATTCTGTTAACACGGACATCATTGACCCTCGTCATTGTCATGCTAGAAAACCCATCCACCACCAAGGACAAAATTGGATTACAAAAATTGATTATGAATGGGAAACTATATCCTTCAATTATGTGTTTTTTGTACAAAAATACAAAATTGCTAGAATAAAATGAATAACCTCAACTTGGTTTTTCAAGATGTAATTATTAGAGATGGCCGATATTATCGTCCGATAAATGCTTTAAAATGTAATACCGGAAATTATCGGTATCGGTTCGGAAATGATCGGTATCGGTTTCAAAAAGAAAATGTATGACTTTTTAAAACGCCACTGTACGTAGTGGTACACGGACAAAGAGAGAAGTACAGAGCGCCAATAAATCTTAAAGGCACTGCCTTTGCGTGTCGGTCCAATCACATAATACCTACGGCTTTTCACACACACAAGTGAATGCAAGGCATACTTGGTCAACAGCCATACAGGTCACACTGAGGGTGGCCGTATAAACAACTTTAACACTGTTACAAATATGTGCCACACTGTGAACCCACACCAAACAAGAATGACAAACACATTTCGGGGGAACATCCGCACCGTAACACAACATAAACATAACAGAACAAATATCCAGAACCCCTTGCAGCACTAACTCTTCCGGGACGCTACAACATACACCCCCGCTACCCCCCCAACCCCCACATCTCAACCTCCTCATGCTCTCTCAGGGAGAGCATGTCCCAAATTCCAAGCTGCTGTTTTGAGGCATGTTAAAAAAGAATAATGTACTTTGTGACTTCAATAATAAATATGGCAGTGCCATGTTGGCACTTTTTTTCCATAACTTTAGTTGATTTATTTTGGGAAAACCTCGTTACATTGTTTAATGCATCCAGCGGGGCGTCACAACAAAATTAGGCATAATAATGTGTTAATTCCACGACTGTATATATCGGTATCGGTTGATATCGGAATCGGTAATTAAGAATTGGACAATATCGGAATATCGGATATCGGCAAATCTCTAGTAATTATAATTTAGTTTAAAGTTTACCTTGTATGTCCTGTTTAGGAATCGAACCATGTCGGCTGGAACAAAGGACGAGTAGTCAAGCCATTGCGCTACCGGGAATCACAAACACTCCAGCTGTAATCAGAATCAATTTGCTTTCTTATTACTTTAGCACGTCCAGCACACGATTACCTTCGAGTGGAAGACTTGACTCCTTTTGTTTGGATTTTTTGTTTTTCTTATTGGTTCATGATTCATATTGCAGTGTGGAGGCCAAATGGCTCTTATATTGCACCTGACCACTTATTGGTCAGGTGCTCCATGCTGTCAATCATTGTCACGTCGGCAAGAAGGCAGTCAAGGAAACCAACCAATGAGGTTGTGGGCAGTTTAGTGTCGTTTTCCGCCTGGTGCTAGTGTTTGACTTGTCTCCATTCAATAGCGTAATATTGAAAATTGCAGGGGACAAAAACTGCTGTTAAAGTTAAAGTACCAATGATAGTCACACACACACACTAGGTGTGGTGAAATTTGTCCTCTGCATTTGACCCATCCCCTTCTTCACCCCATGGGGGTGGGGGGCGCGAGGGGAGCAGTGAGCAGCAGCGGTGGCCGCGCCCGGGAATCATTTTGGTGGTTGTACATGAATGCTACTGCTGGTTGTCTCCACAAGCTGGATAGTGTGTACCACGGGCCACAGAGATTCATCACCAACTGCGCTCCCCTTACTCACCATTGTGTGTTGTACTCATTGGTTAACTGGACATCTTTATGTGCTCGACGCCTCAATCATTGCTATGTGTTCATCTACAAAACCATTCTGGGTATCACTCCATCTTATCTGTCTTGTCTTTTAACAAGTCACAATCTTCGTTCAATGAATGTTCTGCAATTTGTCGTCCCCAAAGTAAGAACTGAACTGGGCAAGAAAGCATTTAGGTTTTCAGCACCGAAGGCTTGTAATAACCTACAATCGAATATTAAACTTCAAACCCTTGTTACATTGAATGAGTTTAAAGCTTCTGTGAAAGGACTGCAGTCTACCTTGTCTGTATGCACATGTGTCATGTGAGCATGTTTTAATGTTGTAAATGTGATGCTTTATGTATTTGTACTGTTTTTAATGTAACCTTGCTGCTGCCCTCTTGGCCAGGTCTCCCTTGGAAAACAGATCTTTGATCTCAATGGAATTATACCTGGTTAAATAAAGGCTAAAAAAAATGTAACCCCCAATTCAAACCCTTGATGCTGAGTGCCAAGCAGGGAGGTAATGGGTCCCATTTTTATAGACTTTGGTATGACTCGGGGTTTGAACTCACGACCTACCGATCTCAGGGCGGACACTCTAACCCAGTGGTTCTTAACCTGGGTTTGACCGAACCCTAGGGGTTCGGTGAGTCGGGCTCAGGGGTTCGGCGGAGGTCAAGACACACCCGACTCATCGTGTAAATAAAAACTTCTCCCTATCGGCGTATTACGGATACGGCAACAGCAGAAGTCAGACTGATTTGCAGGTGTGTAATTTGTTGTGAGTTTATGCACTGTGTTGGTTTTGTTCTTTGAACAAGGTGATGTTCATGCACGGTTCATTTTGTGCACCAGTAAAAAAAACATGGTCACACTTTAGTATGGGGAACATATTCACCATTAATTAGTTGCTTATTAACATGCAAATTAGTAACATATTGGCTCTTAACTAGTCATTATTAAGTACTTATTAATGCCTTATTCGGCATGGCCCTATTATAACCCTAACCCTCTAACCATGGCCCTAACCCCCTTACCCCAACCCTAACCAAATAACTTTAAATTAAGTCTTTGTTCCTTAGAATATGTTCCCCATACTAAAGTGTTACCAAAAACATATAACTTTGTCTTGAATTTGAAAAAACCCCAATATTTTATGTTTCACTAAAGAAGGGTTCGGTGAATGCGCATTTGAAACTGGTGGGGTTCGGTACCTCCAACAAGGTTAAGAACCACTGCTCTAACCACAAGGCCACTGAGCAGGTGGGGTATATACGTATGTTTATTGGTAAAGCTTCTACTCTAAGCTGAATCAAACTAAACTGGAAATGTAGCTCTACTAGCTTGTAATATATTATGTACAGTACATATATTCTACTGTTTACCAAATACAAAATTCAGTGATATTTTCTTTTGTGCCCTATCAGACTACCTGGAAGATGAAAGTGTAGTTCTGGCCAAACAGAAGGAAAAACGTGTCAGCCAACAGCAACTTTTAGAGGCTCAGAAGCGTGCTGACAGGAAAGCCCGAGACGCCATCGCTGCTCAGACTCTTCCTCCTCCAACACGAGCTGCCTTTCTAGACGAGGAGGAGGAGGAGGAGGAGGAAGAAGACAATGAGGTGGTGGCGGATGAAGAGGAGGAAGGTGTGGATGGAGGAATGGAGAAGGAAGGTAAGATCCTGCAGCCGACACCCTGGGCCCGAGTACAACCAAAGCTAGGTTCAGATCGACGTCATAACGGCAGGAAGCCGAGCATCGTGGGGATGAAGATGCGGGACCTGCAGGATGACATCGTGGACCTGGACTTGTTTGTCAATCAACACTATAAGGCCAAAGGCAAGCAGGTGGCCACCTCCAGTCGCATCAAACAGCGCACCCTGCAGAGGAACCAGGAAGAACAAGACTTCAGACCGGTATTTGGGCTCGGCATGGAACTGGACGGCGGGCTCGGCATGGTGGGCCTGCAGCCCCCGCAGCCAGACTTCAGTCCCAACATGAGGATGCACGTGCAAAAGCGAGAACTGACGGGACGGCGCGAGGAGGCCAGCCCGGTCCAGAGAGGCCACTGGTTGTCCACGCTAAACATCGGCTTCTCCAGAGTGGACATCAGCCTGTGCGTCATCCTCTACTTCCTGTCCTCCATGTGTCTCCTGGCCATGTACCTTTTCTTCAAAACACGGCTCAGACTGAGGCGAGCCAAAGTATCACTGCCCTGATCCAAGGTGTGTTCTGGTTCGCGTTAAAGGGGATGTGTCGGGATTAGCCCGGCCCACTTAATTGCTCCCTACTTGAGTTCTCGCTAGTCACCTGCTGGTCTGGTTCTGCTGCTCAGGTCAGTTGTGGTACACTGGTTGTAGAGCTTGTAACCCCACTGAAGCAAATGGATGTTTATTTTAGAAAGTGGACCTGATGAAGGACAATTCGCTTTTCATAACTTTTGATATTGCATGAAGGACGTTTTTTTTTTAACACATTTGCTGTGAATCAAACTACTAGAAATTCTCTACTGTGATTTCCATGAAGAACTTTTACTTTTTTTTTCTTTTTTTTTTAAGTTTTGCAACAGTTTCACAGGTTACAATATGAAGTCATGAAAAAGATAAAAGTCGGCTATTTTTGTTACAGCTCATGTTGTGGAGCTGATTGGTTGTACTGTACCTAAAGTGGCTAGGTGTGTGTAAATATTTAAAAACTACCCGGAAAAGTGATTCCTAACCATTCAAAGTAATCGTGACTTCTGTTGATTATTTGAAGATTATATTTTTTCTATGATCCACTGATGCTGTGAGACGATGACATCATCCTGCTGAGTTTGTAAAGATGGCTGCAGATTTTCAAGAAACGCGCATGGCAGTTTATATGTTCTTCAGGACTGGATTTAGTTTTACTGTCATCTTGTCTACATTGCTTGTATTATATATACAGTACAGGCCAAAAGTTTGGACACACCTTCTGATTTAATGTGTTTTCTTTATTTTCATGACAGTGTAGATTTCACCAAAAAAAGGTGAAATAACTGAAAACATGTTTTTTATCCTAGTTTCTTCAAAATAGTCACCCTTTGCTCTGATTATTGCTTTGCACACTCTTGGCATTCTCTCATTGAGCTTCAAGCACACCAGTGAAGTGAAAACCATTTCCTCTTGAAATTCATCGAGAGAATGCCAAGAGTGTGCGAAAAAAATGTAATCAGAGCAAAGGGTGGCTATTTTGAAGAAACTACAATATAAAATATGTTTTCAGTTATTTCACCTTTTTTTGTTAAGTACATAACTCCACATGTGTTCATTCATAGTTTTGATGCCTTCAGTGACAATCTACAATGTAAATAGTCATGAAAATAAAGAAAACGCATTGAATGAGAAGGTGTGTCCAAACTTTTGTCCTGTACTGTGTATATATTTCATAAAGGTGGATTCTTTTTAGAATTGCCAACTAAAGAGCAACTACTCTTGTGTACTTATTTAAATAATTAAAATAAACGTGTCTTACTTAAATGCAAAATTGTTATCATTAAAAAATTAGTACACAAAAGTACACAAGGGTTTAGCTGCTCTTCAGTGGGCAATTCTAAAAGGAATCCACCTCTATGAAATAAATATATATATATATATATATATATATATATATATATATATATATATATATATATATATATATATATATATATATACACAGTACAGGCCAAACGTTTGGACACACCTCCTCATTCAATGTGTTTTCTTTATTTTCATGTCTATTTACATTGTAGATTGTCACCGAAGGCATCAAAACTATGTGGAGTTATGTACTTAACAAAAAAAAGGGGGAAATAACTGAAAACATGTTTTATATTCTAGTTTCTTCAAAATAGCCACCCTTTGCTCTGATTACTGCTTTGCACACTCTTGGCATTCTCTGGATGAGCTTCAAGCACACCTGTGAAGTGAAAACCATTTCAGGTGACTACTCTTGAAGCTCATCGAGAGAATGCCAAGAGAGTGCGAAAAAGTAATCAGAGCAAAAGGTGGCTATTTTGAAGAAACTAGAATATAAAACATGTTTTCAGTTATTTCACATAACTCCACGTGTTCCTTCATAGTTGTGATGCCTTCAATGACAATCTAATAGTCATGAAAATAAAGAAAACGCATTGAATGAGAAGGTGTGTCCAAACTTTTAGCCTGTACTGTATGTTTATCGGTGAAATCCTTTTGTTTTGGAAAGGAAGTCCACACATGTTGTTGGTCAGGCCAGTTACTTTGAAAGAGAGAGCTTCATCCATATTATATTGGCTAATGTGACATTAAAAAGTATTTTCAGGACTTTTCAGTCTTGTCGGATGTTGCATGAGGAAGTAAAGCGAGAAAAATGGCTGAACGGGGGGGTTAAACGATGACAAGGTTGAAGGAAAAAGCCTGTTGCCATCTGCTGCGCAGCACAGGCTAAATCCTAACAATTTCATTGGGATTAAAGCAAGTGAGTAATCCAGCTTTCCTTTAGGGGGAGAGATTACCCTTAAGGATTAGCTCCCCTGCACATAATAAACTTTATTAAAACGCAATCGGCTTTCATGGGCCTTCTTCCCTTCACACACACTTGGAGGTGGACTCCGCTGGGGCCCGCCAGGACCCCTCCCCTTTGGACAGGAGACAGGGCGAGGTGGATGAAAGGGTGCACGAGGGGATAAATGGATGACGGTCTTGATGTTGGTGGGATTACAACAGACTCATCTGAAGTGGGGGGAGGCAGGCGTTTGTGATCTTGAGCTTTGTGTTTCCTGGAACATTGGATTGAATTGCGTTCAAGTGAAAACACAAACACACTCATCCAATTCTTCAGCATGAGCAGCGTGATGGCTGGAGGAACGCTCCACTTGACTTACACAGCAGCAGCAAGAGGTTGATTAATGGCGGCACTTTACAGCTGCTCACGTTGAAGTGGACCCTCCCAGACACACCTGGTCGCTTCTCGCACCAGGTCGGACTCCACCGTTCTGTCTTTGATTGAAGGAAAGTGGGCGTGTCGATGTGATGATGTCACACTTGCTGCTTGCTAAGTAGTGAGAAAGTTGTAATACCTCGCTTCAATGCTGGTGGAGCTCATTTCTTAATTCTGAATTAATATTATTTGTTGTCTTTTCTGTGTCATTGCCTGAAATAAATGAAATGAAAAATGAAATGTATGCGGGCTCTTATCTAGTGCAGGGGTGTCCGGCCCACAAATTAATTATCTATGGCCCCCGGGGATGATATTTGTTTTGCACGCACCAATACTGCCATCAGTGTTGGCGCTAGGAATTTTCAAAATGAGGTCCCGGGGACCACATCAAGTATTAAAAATGGGGTCCCACAGTACATTTTTGGGGTCCCACTTTTTTGTAATCGTTTTAAAAACAAATGATAAATGTATGCATTATCCTGTTATATCTCACATTCTATATTGTGTTCTGGAAAAAGGTTGTCATAAACGTTACTTAATTCATTAAAAAAAATTCAAAAATACAGAAGAAAACACATTTTTATGCATATGTACATTTATTCAGTTATAAACATTCATTCACTTTTTTCTTTCCTTCATGGATCTAGACCAGGGGGGTGTCAAAGTCAAGGCCAGCGGGCCAGATCCGGCCCACGAATGAATTATCTATGATATTTGCATACTTGCCAATGGGAGATGGGGGGGGGGGGGGGGGGGGTGTATATATTTTCAAGTATTTCTTATATATGTATATATATACAAACCCCGTTTCCATATGAGTTGGGAAAATGTGTTAGATGTAAATATAAACGGAATACAATGATTTGCAAATCCTTTTCAACCCATATTCAATTGAATGCACTACAAAGACAAGATATTTGATGTTCAAACTCAAACTTTTTTTTTTTTTTGCAAATAATAATTAACTTAGAATTTCATGGCTGCAACACGTGCTAAAGTAGTTGGGAAAGGGCATGTTCACCACTGTGTTACATGGCCTTTCCTTTCAACAACACTCAGTAAACGTTTGGGAACTGAGGAGACACATTTTTGAAGCTTCTCAGGTGGAATTATTTCCCATTCTAGCTTGATGTACAGCTTAAGTTGTTCAACAGGCCGGGGGTCTTCGTTGTGGTATTTTAGGCTTCATAATGCGCCACACATTTTCAATGGGAGACAGGTCTGGACTACAGGCAGGCCAGTCTAGTACCCGTACTCTTTTACTATGAAGCCACGTTGATGTAACACGTGGCTTGGCATTGTCTTGCTGAAATAAGCAGGGGCGTCCATGGTAACGTTGCTTGGATGGCAACATATGTTGCTCCAAAACCTGTATGTACCTTTCAGCATTAATGGCGCCTTCACAGATGTGTAAGTTACCCATGTCTTGGGCGCTAATACACCCCCATACCATCACAGATGCTGGCTTTTCAACTTTGCGCCTATAACAATCCGGAGGACACGACGTCCACAGTTTCCAAAAAACAATTTGAAATGTGGACTCGTCAGATCACAGAACACTTTTCCACTTTGTATCAGTCCATCTTAGATGAGCTCAGGCCCAGCGAATTTATGGGTGTTGTTGATAAACGGTTTTCGCCTTGCATAGGAGAGTTTTAACTTGCACTTACAGATGTAGCGACCAACTGTAGTTACTGACAGTGGGTTTCTGAAGTGTTCCTGAGCCCATGTGGTGATATCCTTTACACACTGATGTCGCTTGTTGATGCAGTACAGCCTGAGGGATCGAAGGTCACAGGCTTAGCTGCTTACGTGCAGTGATTTCTCCAGATGCTTTGAACCCTTTGATGATATTACGGACCGTAGATGGTGAAATACCTAAATTCCTTGCAATAGCTGGTTGAGAAAGGTTTTTCTTAAACTGTTCAACAATTTGCTCACGCATTTGTTGACAAAGTGGTGACCCTCGCCCCATCCTTGTTTGTGAATGACGGAGCATTTCATGGAATCTACTTTTATACCCAATCATGGCACCCACCTTTTCCCAATTTGCCTGTTCACCTGTGGGATGTTCCAAATAAGTGTTTGATGAGCATTCCTCAACTTTATCAGTATTTATTGCCTTTCCCAACTTCCTTGTCACGTATTGCTGGCATCAAATTCTAAAGATAATGATTATTTGCAAAAAAAAGGTTTATCAGTTTGAACATCAAATATGTTGTCTTTGTAGCATATTCAACTGAATATGGGTTGAAAATGATTTGCAAATCATTGTATTCCGTTTATATTTACATCTAACACAATTTCCCAACTCATATGGAAACGGGGTTTGTATATATATATATATATATATATATATATATATAAATAATCCGTTCATGAATGAGTATATCCGTTCGACCACGGTGTTCAATGGAGAAGTCTGATCTACAATATGTGCAGCCAGCATACCCCTTCCCCTTCGAGCTGTCCTGGATGAACTGAAATTATTTTTTTCCAATCATTTTGGAACTTGCAAGCGTACTTCTTCTTCTTACTCGTCGTCGCCATGTCTCATCTTCGGTCTTCTGCTTCGTCTCTGTTATGTTTTTGGACATTACTACTTGCCGTAGTTTTGAAGCAATGCATGATGGGAATCCGGATGTTGTGTGCCAGTGTATTAACGTGCCGGCTGGAATAAACCCATGCTGAGAAATAGCTCCGTGCCTGTGTACTTTATGGGTTATAGATAAACCTATAGATAACGGAGACATATATAATAGTCTCCTTTTCAGGTGAGACACGACGCTAAAGGTAGTGCCTTTAAGGCACGCCCCCAATATTGTTGTCCAGGTGGAAATCGGGGGGAGAAATTCGGGAGAATGGTTGCCCCGGGAGATTTTCGGGAGGGGCACTGAAATTCGGGAGTGTCCCGGGAAAATTGTGAGGGTTGGCAAGTATGGATATTTGACTAGTATTAGATCCGGCCCGCAGGCCACAGCCGCCTGCTGCTGTTTTGCACGCACCAATACTCCATCAGTGTTGGCGCTAGGAATTTTCAATTTTCAAATTAATTTTTATGACTTGATGGGGTCCTGGGGACCCCATCAAGTCATAAAAATGGGGTCCCACTTTTTTGTAAGCGTTTTGAAAACAAATGATAAATGTATGCATTATCCTGTTATGTCTCACATTCTATATTGTGTTTTGGAAAAAGGTTGCCATAAACGATACTTAATTCATTAAAAAAAAGAATACAAAAAACACATTTTTATGCATATGTAAATGTATTCAGTTATAAACATTCATTCACTTTCTTCTTTCCTTCATGGATCTAAACTTTACTGCTGCCGGTGTTTTTTTTCTGTATTTTTATTGTAATATTTTCAGAATGTGAAGTTGTCTTTATTTTTTTGTTTTAATGCCATGATTTGAATAGTCCGGCCCGCGTGCACACACATTTTCTTCCATGCGGCCCCTGAGCTAAAATGAGTTTGACACCCCTGATCTAATGGTATGCTGAAGAACCACTTAATTAAAGTATAGTGGTTTATTTTCTCTGTAATGAGGTGGCGACTTGTACAGGTTGTACCCTGCCTTCCGCCCGAAATGCAGCTGAGGTAGACTCCAGCGACCCCGAAAGGGACAAGCGGTAGAAAATGGATGGATGGATGGATGGTTTATTTTCTTACATTCAAACACAGTGTTAATGTTAAAACTGTGTGTTTGATGTGACAGTGGCCAACAATGTTAAATAAAACCTCTGCCTTGTTTTTAATAAATACTTAGGCCTACTACGCCACTGTGTTTTAATGTTGGTCATTGTGGTGACGTGTCGTCCCACACTGAAGGTGTTTCCTTAAGTACCCTCATGCAGTCTTGGCTTGTCCTTAAGCACTTTTCTTACGCGCGAGTGATCTGTTAATCTGTTTAAACGTTACCTGTGCAAGTCTGAGGATTGACACTTGAGCCTCTTGAGCTGCAAACTAATGATTACTAATGACGAGGAAGCTGGCAGCCGTTTGCTGTTATTGCTGCAGCGTCCGCTGCCAAGTCTGACGGGGGTGCGGTTCACTCTGAGGACACGGCGTACGGGTCCAAACCCAGGATTTGTTGTTGCATGTGTCGTGAGTAGAGATGTCCGATAATATCGGACTGCCGATATTATCGGCCGATAAATGCTTTAAAATGTAATATCGGAAATGATCGGTATCGGTTTCAAAAAGTAACATTTATGACTTTTTAAAACGCCGCTGTACGTAGTGGTACACGGACAAAGAGAGAAGTACAGAGCGCCAATAAACCTTAAAGGCACTGCCTTTGCGTGCCGGTCCAATCACATAATACCTACGGCTTTTCACACACACACACAAGTGAATGCAAGCATACTTGGTCTACAGCCATACAGGTCACACTGAGGGTGGCCGTATAAACAACTTTAACACTGTTACAAACATGCGCCACACCTGGGGTAGGGAACCTATGGCTCGAGAGCCATATGTGGCTCTTTTGATGACTGCATCTGGCTCTCAGATCAATCTTAGCTGACATTGCTTAACATGATAAGTAATGAATAATTCCGCTGGTAATCACAGTCTTAAAAATAACATTCAAAATATAAAACATTCTCATGCATTTTAATCCGTTCATCCGTTTTCTACCGCACCTGTTCAAGAAGTCGCATTAACGGTAAGAAGTATTTTATTTATCATTGGTTAGCTTCAGAATAACAATGTTATTAAAAAGAATAAGAAACGTATTATACTCTAAAAATGTCGGTCTTGCTTAAAAATGCACGCATCTAGTTGTATTCAGTGTTAAAAAATATTATATGGCTCTCACGGAAATACATTTTAAAATATTTGGCTTTCATGGCTCTCTCAGCCAAAAAGGTTCCCGACCCCTGCGCCACACTGTGAACCCACACCAAACAAGAATGACAAACACATTTTGGGAGAACACCCGCACCGTAACACAACATAAACACAACAGAACAAATACCCAGAACCCCTTGCAGCACTAACTCTTCCGGGATGCTACAATTTACACCCCCCCGCAACCTCCCACCCCCACACACACACCTCAACCCCACGCCCCCAACCCCGCCCACCTCAACTTCCTCCTGAGCATGTCCCAAATTCCAAGCTGCTGTTTTGAGGCATGTTAAAAAAAATAATGCACTTTGTGACTTCAATAATAAATATGGCAGTGCCATGTTGACATTTTTTTCCATAACTTGAGTTGGTTTATTTTGGAAAACCTTGTTACATTGTTTAATGCATCCAGCGGGGCATCACAACAAAATTAGCATAATAATGTGTTAATTCCACGACTGTATACATCGGTATCGGTTGATATTGGAATCGGTAATTAAGAGTTGGACAATATCGGATATCGGCAAAAAAGCCATTATCGGACATCTCTAGTCGTGAGGAGCAGAATTTGTATTGGGGATTTCCCCAAAAATATGTATTAAATAAAGACAGGTCAAGCACGACAACCGAGTGAAAAACATCCACTCCTACTGAAGACAGATTCACCACCATGGCAGAAAATGAACTAGATTTCATCCAAGTAGCATTATCACCGGAGAATTAGAGGAATTTGCTACACACTAGGGATATAACGTTAAACGCTAATGATGATAACCGCGGTAAAACTCCAGATGGTTGGTATTAACGTTACCCCAATCGCTGTCTGCTCTCTTAGACCAGAGTGATCGTTCTGTGACTATGAGACGGAGGTGTTTTTAAGGTGCGTTCAAGGACTGCTGAGCAGAGTAGGATGCCACAACGTCTGACAGAAATAATAAACGATAATAGATTTTGTTATGCACTTTTTATTTTTATAAATCTTAAAAGTAAAAACCAATATTAAAACAAGAAAAGCTTAGCTATTAAAACAGATAAAATACGAAAACAATTTCAGTGAAGCATAACAAACACAAAACATGCAAAACAGTGGGTTTTCTAACAGTGTGCCTATTTATTTCAGTTAGGGATGTCCGATAATGGCTTTTTGCCGACATCCGATATTCCGATATTGTCCAACTCTTTAATTACCGATACCGATATCAACCGATATATACAGTCGTGGAATTAACACATTATTATGCCTAATTTGGACAACCAGGTATGGTGAAGATAAGGTACTTTTAAAAAAAAATTATAAAATAAAATAAGATAAAAAAATTAAAAACATTTTTTTGAATAAAAAAGAAGGTAAAACAATATAAAAACAGTTACAAAGAAACTAGTAATTAATGAAAATGAGTAAAATTAACTGTTAAAGGTTAGTACTATTAGTGGACCAGCAGCACGCACAATCATGTGTGCTTACGGACTGTATCCCTTGCAGACTGTATTGATATATATTGATATATAATGTAGGAACCAGAATATTAATAACAGAAAGAAACAACCCTTTTGTGTGAATGAGTGTAAATGGGGGAGGGAGGTTTTTTGGGTTGGTGCACTAATTGTAAGTGTATCTTCTGTTTTTTATGTTGATTTAATTTAAAAAAAAACAAAAAAAAACAATACCGATAATTTCCGATATTACATTTTAATGCATTTATCGGCCGATATTATCGGACATCTCTAATTTCAGTTATTTAAAAACAATACTTAGTCAACAGATTTCAGTGTGTGTTTAAGTAGTTTTGAGCACATTCAACAATACCGCGATAATAATGATAATAGTGATCATTTTGGTCACGATAACCATGCTACGACTACATGCTAACACACAAACGAAGCGGGACAACACAAGAAGCTAACCACCAAAGCTTCAATGTAAAGTAAGGGTGATCGATCCAGATGTCGATACTATTGATCGCTTGTATAGTATCAGTAGATTAACAATACTAAAGTGATTAGATCGATATTTTTATTTAGATTCTTCTTATTACAAAATAATTTTTGGGTCATTGTTGTTATAGTTTCTAGTTTCTGGATGCATGAGGGCAAAACCCAAATGACTGAAATGGGAGTCAATAGTACTTTTTGCTTGTGTTTATTAGTTTTTGTGCATTAGCCACTTTATTTTGTTTAAAAATGATTGCGGAAGTCGCTTCCTCGCGGTCCCACTGACAGACACGCCACAGGAGCCAAGCGTGCCATTTTAACAAAGTTTAATGCTCATAGGTTTTTATCAAAGTCTTTTCGTTTCGCAGACCGTGACCTTTCAGTCGCGTCCGTATCCTCTCTCTCCTCCTGTTCCCGGCCGCTTACTGTTAAAGACAACAGATGATTGGATTAACACGTACCACCTGCAAAATCTAATCACCTGCCAGCTGTGTCTCGCCGTCAGCACTGCCACGCCCCCGTCTGATGGTGCTCTCTCCTCAGCACCATGGACAGAGGCGGTGACCTTTGCTCCTGCAGGCAGCGCTGACAACATCTGCCTCCACAATGATATATGTAGCATTCAAGACCACAAGTACAATAGAGGGCAAAAGTTTGGACACACCTTCTCATTCAATGCATTTTCTTTATTTTCATGACTATTTACATTGTAGATTGTCACTGAAGGCATCAAAACTATGAATGAACACATGTGGAGTTATGTACTTCACCAAAAAAAAGGTGAAATAACTGAAAACATAATTTATATTCTAGTTTCTTCAAAATAGCCACCCTTTACTCTGATTACTGCTTTGCACACTCTTGGCATTCTCTCGATGAGCTTTAAGAGGTAGTCACCTGAAATGTTTTTTTTAATTCCCAGGTGTGCTTGAAGTTGTACTGTAGAATGTACATAGCCTGATTTACAGTATCCATCTATCCATTTTCTACCGCTTGTCCTTGGGGATACTAGCAAACTCTATATTTACTAGGATAAGCTTGATGAAAATGTGTTATTGTGTTTACTTCAGTTACTTGTTATAAACCATTGGTAGTTCTATCATTTATTGCCAGATTGGGGCTCGAAATTAGACCGGAACTAAGGCCCAAAATTATCATCGGACATTCTTACTTTGCGTAACGTAAAATAAAAAATACAGGCTTCGTTACTTTTGTGGGCCGATGAAATAAATATGTAAATAAATGAATCACCCACAAATTGACTTAGCCTGTTGTTGTTGTTGTTTCTGTTTTTGATTAATCGGTCCAACAAAATAATACACAATAATTCCATAATAAAACAATTCCAATTCCAAAACCAAACCCGGCAACATTCAGAATAACAATCAACAGAGCAAACACACAAACATGAGACAAAACAATCCAAAAGTAGTAAAATAAAAAAATAATAATATCAACAACAGTATCAATATTAATAAGAATTCCAACATAGCAGTTATTAGAAATCCCTCATTGACATTATCATCACAGCCATTTATAAAAAAAAAAATGAAATGATAACATTTAAACATTTACACTTGCATCGCATCTCATAAGCTTGACAACACATTGTGTCCAATATGTTCCACAAAGATAAAATAAGTCATATTTTAGGTTCATTTAAAAGTTAAAACAAACTTAAATCATGATCCCATATTCCAATACATGACTCATTATTATCTAAAATAAATGCAGTTTTTTTCTACTGTCATCTTTATAGCTTGTGTATATTAGTCAGTATGAGTTGGACTATCAACATTTATCCATTTGTTTAATATTACCCTTTTTGTTATGATGCATATTGAAGGAAATGCATCTTTACTCTTTGATGACCCTTTACTAAATTGAGGCAGAGCACCAAGCCTGTTGTTAAAGAATATATTTCACTTTTGTAAGAGTCAACAATCTTTCTACAAACCCCAAAACCAGTGAAGTTGGCACGTTGTGTAAATCGTAAATAAAAATGGAATACAATGATTTGCAAATCCTTTTCAACCTATATTCAATTAAATAGACTGCAAAGACAATATATTTAACGTTCGAAGTGCAAAACATAGTTATTTTTTGCAAATATTAGCTCATTTGGGATTTGATGCCTGCAACGTGTTTCAAAAAAGCTAGCACAAGTGGCAAAAAAGACTGAGAAAGCTAGGAGTGCTCATCAAACACTTATTTGGAACATCCCACAGGTGAACATGCTAATTGGGAACAGGTGGGTGCCATGATTGGGTATAAAAGCAGCTTCCATGAAATGCTCAGTCATTCACAAACAAGGATGGGGCGAGGGTCACCACTTTGTCAACAAATGCGTGAGCAAATTATCGAACAGTTTAAGAACAACATTTGTCAACGAGCTATTGCAAGGAATTTCGGGATTTCACCATTTACAGTCTGTAATATCATCAAAAGGTTCAGAGAATCTGGAGAAATCACTAAACGTAAGCGATGATATTACGGACCTTCAATCCCTCAGGCAGTACTGCATCAAAAAGTGACATCAGTGTGTAAAAGATATCACCACACGAGCTCAGGGACACTTCAGAAAACCACTGTCAGTAACTAAAGTTGGTCGCTACATCTGTAAGTGCAAGTTAAAACTCTACTATGCAAAGAGAAAGCCATTTATCAACAACACCCATCTAAGATGGACTGACGCAAAGTGGAAAAGTGTTCTGTGATCTGACGAGTCCGCATTTCAAATTGTTTTTGGAAACTGTGGACGTCGTGTCCTCCGGACCAAAGAGGAAAAGAACCATCCGGATTGTTATAGGCTCAAAGTTGAAAAGCCAGCATCTGTGATGGTATGGGGGTGTATTAGTGCCAAAGACATGGGTAACTTACACATCTGTGAAGGCGCCATTAATGCTGAAAGGTACATACAGGTTTTGGAGCAACATATGTTGCCATCCAAGCAACGTTACCATGGACGCCCCTGCTTATGTAAGCCACGTGTTACATCAACGTGGCTTCATAGTAAAAGAGTGCGGGTACTAGACTGGCCTGCCTGTAGTCCAGACCTGTCTCCCATTGAAAATGTGTGGCGCATTATGAAGCCTAAAATACCACAAGGGAGACCCCCGGACTGTTGAACAACTTAAGCTGTACATCAAGCAAGAATGGGAAAGAATTCCACCTGAGAAGCTTAAAAAATGTGTCTCCTCAGTTCCCAAATGTTTACTGAGTCTTGTTAAAAGGAAAGGCCATGTAACACAGTGGTGAACATGCCCTTTCCCAACTACTTTGGCGCGTGTTGCAGCCATGAAATTCTAAGTTAATGATTATTTGCAAAAAAAAAATAAAGTTTATGAGTTTGAACATCAAATATCTTGTCTTTGTAGTGCATTCAACTGATTATGGGTTGAAAAAGATTTGCAAATCATTGTATTCCGTTTATATTTACATCTAACACAATTTCCCAACTCATATGAAAACGGGGTTTGTAGTTTGGCAGAGATTTTCCTTTCCTAATGCGTTCCTAATTCTATCTCAATTGTACATTGAGATACAGTACATTGGAGTCATGATGGGAAAAAGTTTGCCGCCTAATCTTTTCTTTACGTCGGCAAATATTCCCCCGAGCGCAGGCGGAAGGGAAGCGACTTCACCTTGCTGGCCCTCTTGTTGTCTTCCATAAATTAGAAGATGTAAGCTTTTATAGCGGCTCTTCAGCACCGCCAGCCCTGCCTCCATTTTTATGAGCCTCTCTGCTATTGATATTAGGATGCAGGACCCAACCTTGATGCATTTTTCTCTCGTCTCTCTTTCTGACTTTAATAATACTATAAAGCTTCCCGGAGTGGAGAAGAAGGAGGAGGAGGCAGAGGGTGAATAAATTATGAAGAAAAGAAGGTTAATATATTGTTTTGGTGTACATCACATCCAAATATAAAGCCCTCTCGGTTTCCATATTCAGCCTTTTTAAAAGCAAGGGTCAGCCTGGGTCATTGCAGCATTTTACTGAGCGGATCGTTCTCCCAAGATGCAGCAGGAACTCCGGAGGCAAAGTGAAGGTAAGGAAATGATTTGATGTCCATAAATCGGACAGGATACAAACAAAAGCAACGCGCGCCGATTGCACGGGGAGCAAACCTAAAGCTTAGCAAAAGGAAAACAAGCGTAGGAATCGAAAAGGTGACGGCGTAACGTGTTGCATGGAAGCAAACAAAACATCCAGACCGAGTGTAAATCAGACCTCTGATTAGTGCCCGGGAGCAGGTGAGCATCCCGGACACCAATCAGAGGCAGGTAAAAAATAATCAGCACCCATGGCAATCAAGAAACACACACAAAGTGGTGCTGAAACAGAACTAAGGGAGTCTTAAACTAAAGCAAAACATGATCCGGGCATCGGGCATACTTGCCAACCCTCCCGAATTTTCCGGGAGACTAACCACAGAACACTACCGTATAGTGTTCTGTGGTTACTTTTTGGTTGGCCAACGGTTTACGTTGTATTGCGCACCCTGACGCAAGTGTGGGAGTCGGCTCTGAAGTTGTTGTTTTTTATAAACCTTTATTTATACATTTCAACATTTACACACAGTTGA
Source organism: Nerophis lumbriciformis (assembly GCF_033978685.3). Taxonomy (NCBI): domain Eukaryota; kingdom Metazoa; phylum Chordata; class Actinopteri; order Syngnathiformes; family Syngnathidae; genus Nerophis; species Nerophis lumbriciformis. The sequence continues at coordinate 19,420,760 of NC_084565.2, forward strand.
AAATAATAATCAAAGTAAATACAAAAACAGTACAAAGCAGCACCAGGGGGTTGTAAATTCAAAGTAACTAAAATAGAATGCAAAACATATATATATATATATATATATATATATATATATATATATATATATATATATATATATATATATAATAAACAAAGTGCAAAGCCATAGGCTCACTCAATCTCAGTAAATAACTTAAATTTGGAACACAGCATCATCGTTTTCACAGATTTTTGGTTGTTAGAGGTAGAGAGTTCTAAATATTTTTTAAAGGCACAAAAAAACTGGTCGGGTATTGAGAAACTTACATTTATGAATATAAAACTTAGCCAATAGTATAATGAGGTTGCAAAGGTAAAATTGCTTTCCAAATGTTTTTTCATATAGTGTAAATCCACATATCACATCTTTAAAACAAAGCACAAATTTGTCATAATATTGTCCAGGATGAAGCGACAGATGGCCTGCCATAGTGGTTCTGAAGTATGAAGTAAAGAGACGTAACTTTGTCACCTCGCCTGGTTATTGACTCCAACCCAGAATATTACACTGCCCATACCTATGCTACTTTAAAGGCTGTGCTACTGGCTGCAAAGCATTGCACTTTCAAATACAACAATGAGTAGAGAGCAGTGTTATTTGTGTATATGTGTAAATAAATGAACACTGAAATTCAAGTATTTATTTTGTTTATATGTATATATATATAATAAAATACATATATATATATATATATATATATAGCTGGAAGGGCAGCACGGTGGAAGAGGGGTTAGTGCATCTGCCTCACAATACGAAGGTCCTGAGTAGTCTTGGGTTCAATCCCGGGCTCGGGATCTTTCTGTGTGGAGTTTGCATGTTCTCCCCGTGACTGCGAGGGTTCCCTCCGGGTACTCCGGCTTCCTCCCACCTCCAAAGATATGCACCTGGGGATAGGTTGATTGGCAACACTAAATTGGCCCTAGTGTGTGAATGTGAGTGTGAATGTTGTCTGTCTATCTGTGTTGGCCCTGCGATGAGGTGGCGACTTGTCCAGGGTGTACCCTGCCTTCCGCCCGATTGTAGCTGAGATAGGCTCCAGCGCCCCTCGCGACCCCAAAAGGGAATAAGCGGTAGAAAATGGATGGATGGATGGATATATAGCTAGAATTCACTGAAAGTCAAGTATATATTATATATATATATATATAAGAAATACTTGAATTTCAGTGAATTCTAGCTATAAATATACTCTCCCCGCCCCCACGCCCCCAAAAAAAAATCTCCTGAATTTGGAGGTCTCAAGGTTGGCAAGTATGGCATGGTGTCATCACAATTTTATAATTTTTTTATGTTCTCTGTAGACAGCCAGTTCAGGCGCCATCATTTTACCGTAGACTTGACAATGGGGCTTTTTTTTACAGCAAATTTCTACAAATGGAAAAATGGTACCACTGTGTTTTAACGTTAAAATTCTGGCGATTGAGAGGCCATTTTTTTCATACACACGGTTGTTGTTGTTTCATGGTGAATTACAATTCACACCTAAGTTCATACCAAGTGAACTAACATTACATTATTAACATTATTATTAGAGATGTCCGATAATATCGGCCGATAAATGTGTTAAAATGTAGTATCGGAAATTATCGGTATCGTTTTTTTTTTATTATCGGTATCGTTTTTTGTTGTTGTTTTTTGTTTTGTTTTGTTTTTATTAAATCAACATAAAAAACACAAGATACACTTACAATTAGTGAACCAACCCAAAAAACCTCCCTCCCCCATTCACACTCATTCACACAAAAGGGTTGTTTCTTTCTGTTATTAATATTCTGGTTCCTACATTATATATCAATATATATCAATGCAGTCTGCAAGGGATACAGTCCGTAAGCACACATGATTGTGCGTGCTGCTGGTCCACTAATAGTACTAACCTTTAACAGTTAATTTTACTAATTTTCATTAATTACTAGTTTCTATGTAACTGTTTTTATATTGTTTTACTTTCTTTTTTATTCAAGAAAATATTTTTAATTTATTTATCTTATTTTATTTTATACATTTTTTTTAAATGTACCTTATCTTCACCATGCCTGGTTGTCCATATTAGGCATAATAATGTGTTAATTCGACGACTGTATATATCGGTTGATATCGGTATCGGTTGATATCGGTATCGGTAATTAAAGAGTTGGACAATATCAGAATATCGGATATCGGCAAAAAGCCATTATCGGACATCCCTAATTATTATTATTACAGATTCATTGATAAGTACTTTCCCTTTCTAAATTCATATTATTCAAAGTATTCAATAAAATGTAATAGTTCTTACATTATTGGATAATAATCAAGTTTAATACATATGCAATTGCATGCGGTACAAGTTGGGTTTTTTTAATTTAGTAAAAAAAAGAAAAGATAATGCACTCGACTTTCGAGTTTGAAATATGTGAGTTAAACTATCCTGCCAAAACTATTCTCTATCATCTCTATTATCATTTTGTCATTTTTGATACGGCTCTCGCCAGTGCCGGCCCAAGCCTCCATGGGGCCCTAAGCAGAATTTGATTTTGGGGCCCTCTATTTCTGCCAATAATATTGATTGTTGATCATTCACACACCTACTATAAACTCATTGCGGCTCTGGCAGTGTTGTTTACATTATCCTATTGTCAGCCTGGCATGTCTTTACAAATGACATGTCATTTATAAAGATATGGGGGTGGCCCAGTTAAGAACATAAATAATACCAATGAATGACCGAATGATGTCCAGAGTGCCACATATGGTTCCTAATCTTAAAATGTAGAAAACATTCAGCTACAAGAGTGGCCTGGGGTTGAACAGTCCAAGTGATAAAGCTTTGTATTTACAGTAAAAGAGTCATCTTGTCTCATCAGTCTTGTATTTATTAGTCTTTAATTACTAGTTTACATTTTTAGTTAATTGTTCATATTTAATGTTTACTTTGTACAAAGAGAGCGCAGTCTACTGAAGTTAAATTCATCAATAGTTTTCCCCTTTGAAAGACGCAAGGCAAATTCCTTCCATTTCACCATGTTGCTACAATGATCTTCACTGTTTTCATGCTGTTTCAGCAGTGCACCTATGTTGACCCAATCCCGCTGTCCCTCGGCTGCCAGTTTTAAGGACTTTTTGGAAAATAATTTGCAGCAAAAGCAATAGACTGCATCTTTACTTCTTGAATAAGTCAGCCAGCTACGCTTGACTTTTTCCCCATTGACTAGCTGTCTGTAGGTATAATGATAATGAAAACTTCGGCCATCATGCCGTTTGGGGAATGAAAAGTTCTCCTTAATAGACAGTGGTCCTCTGATCACCTGCTCAGTCCTGTCTGAATCTGAGAGGAAAGATATGGCGTCACATTAGTGCCAAAAATCCGAGCGCATAAAAACTGTTATCGCGCGCTGATTCTCCACTTCGTGCGCGCGCGACACCCTTTTGCGCGCGCGTGACACCCTTTTGCGCGCGCGTGGTGTCTTTTTGCGCACGTGCGGTGCCTTTCTGCGTGCGCGCCGTCTCGGTCTGTGCGCTCTCTGTGTACTCCTGGCATCTCTCCTCGCGCTGTCATGTTTTTTTTTGGCACTTTGGGGGCAGGTATGCTTAGACGGCCCCTCCTTTCTGATTGGCTCTTAGCATTTTTCATAAGACCAATCATTCTCCAGCGTAGCAACGTTGTAGCCATCTTACCTCGGACAGCTAGCCTCAATCATTACATTGATGTCAAAGCAAGTTATGGTAATTTAATTAGTACATGTACCAATTAAATTACCATAACTTGCTCGATTTTCGACCAATTTACAAACGGTTTGCCTTGTTACAAATCTTATTACATGTAGATATGACATAGGATGCTGCACCTGTTGAAATCACCTCTTTCGCTATAAAAAAAAATGACTTAATTGTGCAACATAGTTGTGTAGGGTCAGTGTTAGTCAGTTCTCTGATTATTTTAAACTGTTTCAGAATACATTATTAAAAGGCTATTTTTAACATTTTAAAAACAAAATTCAAAGATGATTTCATTAATTGTATGGCTGAATCAAAAGAAATTCCATAAATTAGAAAACAAATGTTCAAGAAGAAGTGAAAACTTTGCGCCTATAACAAGCTTGATACATATTGACGATGACCCGCCCTGCTATACTTCTGATTATCTCTGAGCATTTTTCGCCTGGCCAATCAGAAAGAAGGGGCCGGCTAAGCATACCCACCCCCAAAGTGCCAAAACGAAACATGCCAGCGCACAGACCGAGACGGCACGCGCGCAAAAAGGCACCACGCGCGCGCAAAAGGGTGTCGCGCGCACGCACGAAGTGGAGAATCAGCGCGCGATAACAGTTTTTATGCGCTCGGATTTTTGGCACTAATGTGACGCCATAGCAGGCGGCAAACGTCACAGGTGCAGCAGAGGCAGCTTTACATTTAAAGAGAGGCAGGAAGAATCACTAAGCCTAGATCAGCAGCAGCACTCTGTTGACCTAAAATTGTGTTTTTGTACAATAATATATATTTGATCATTTAGAAATCATCAGTCAGACTCGTACATGCACAAAATAAAAAATAAGAATTTTTTGTTAATTGCTTTTGGGGGCCCCCTGGTGGCCGCGGGGCCCTAAGCAAGCGCTTAGTACGCTTATGCCTTGGGCCGGCTCTGGCTCTCGCACTGACTCTCACTGTAGACTGCAGGTGTACCTGATTAAAAGTCCAGTGAGAGCAGGCCACGTCATGATTTTTTTGGAAAAAAGACTCAAATGACTCCAAATCTAACCAACGTTAAAAACATGTAATGGTATAAAACATGTTGGATGTTTTTTTTTTCTTCTAAATATGCATTTTTACTATGTGTGTTTTATTTCGTTCACCAGCATACATTCTTATTTGTTGGGGAGCATCTACAATTGTAGTTAGTGCTTGGATTCATTTCGTGTAGTAAAACAATCACTCATGTTCTATATAGTGCAATGTTGCATGCATGTTTCCTTAAATTGTTACTGTTTTAATTATTATTATTATTATTATTATTATTATTATTATTAACATATACACTGTACTTGGTTTCATATAGTGTAGTAAAACAATCAACATGCATGTCATTAATATTCTACATCAGGGGTCCTTAAATTTTTGTACTAGGGAGCCGCATTGGGTTAAAAAAATTTGGCCGAGGGCCTGGCTATATATATATTCAGAACACGATGATGTCACGTTATCGATGGAAAAATGCATTTTTAGACGATATGATTTACCCGAGCGGCTCAGAGACACCGAGAGTAACAAGCGGTAGAAAATGGATTAGAAAGGACAGATGTAAAAAATAAAAAATAAAAAATGTGTGTGTATGTATATATATATATATATATATATATATATATATATATATATATATATATATATATATATATATATATATATATATATATATATATATATATATATATATATATATATGTGTGTGTATATATATATATGTGTATATATATATATATATATATATATATATATATATATATATATATATATTTATATATATATATATATATATATTTATATATATATATATGTATATATATATGTGTATATATATATATATATATATATATATATATATATATATATATATATATATATATATATATATATATATATATATACTGTAAAAAAGTTCAAAAAAAAAAAAATATATATATATATATATATATATATATATTTATATACAGCATATGTATATATTTTTATTTTTTTTATTTTTTTTAAACTTGGGACTTCCCGCGGGCCGGATTTTGGACGCTGGCGGGCCGTATCCGGCCCACGGGCCAGAGTTTGGGGACCACTATTCTATATATTGTAATGCTGCATGCATGTTTTCTTAAATTCTTACTGTTTTCATTATCATCATAAGTAAATAGTATTTGTTTGAATTCATTGATTTATCAAATAACAATTATCAGTAATAGTAAAGTATGTGTAAATTATTTATAGTGCAAGTTGTACTAGTATACTAGTACAGAGGTTGTTGCAGTAATATTCACATGTGTGTATTATGCTTAAAGGCATACTCATATACCCCATATAAATATACCTATATACTACTTTTAACAATATGTTAACATCAAAAGGGACAAGCGGTAGAAAATGGATGGATGGATAGGTAGGCATATTTGTGTACAAAATGTAATATATAGTTTGTTATTAGATTACTGCGTTAAAGCTAACAATAATAATAAATGACAATAATTGATACAACTATAGTAATAATGGTGTGTTTTGACATAAGTGTGTAGTGGGAAAAAAGCCCTGAGTGGTTGACAAAGTGCGTGAACTTCCTTGTTATTTGCTCCCAATGAGCCAATTAGCGCGCGCAGGTTTCATGTTCAATTATGGAATGAGAAAATATCATTTGTGACGTCACAACATTTGGACTGTTGGAGTGATCCCTCCGACTAATTACCCAAATGGACAGGAGCTGTCAGGAGACAATAACTATTCCCCCTTAATACAATTTGCCCCCCAAGTGCAATTTAATTTTCTCCCACGCAGCAGCAGCAGCAGATCCTGCAGGGTTTGCTCTCTCCCTCTCTCTGGTTCACTTCTCTCTTCTCTGTTCCGCTTCTTTTTTTGCTCTCATCCTGGACCGACTGGACCGTTTTTGTCCCTGCAGCCAACTCACCTGCAGGATGCAGAGGAATGATGATGAGGAGTATGAGGAGGAGGAGGAGGAAGATGAGGTAGGTCTGCAGGAAGGATCAGGCTATTTCTTGGAGAGGAATATAGTAATGATGCATTTTAGCTTTTGTGCAAAGATAATTCATGTACAATTTAATATCATTGCATGAAGTGTGGCAGCATGAATATTATTTGGGGTATTCATGTGATGTCAATAAAGAGCCATAATTAGAGGTGGGGGGTCACAGGTGGCAAAGGAGTGCTTCCTTCTTTACTGCTGTTTGTTTTCTTTAAATGACACCTTGTCCACCTCTAACACGGGGATGTCCAAAAGTGTGGCCCCCGGGGGACATTTGGGGCCTGCAGCTGCAGTTTTGTTGGCCCGCAACATGTAAACCGTAAAAATGTAAGAGCAAAAATAAATAATGTAATGAGAAAAAAGCTGAACATTTGATTGAAGTAAAATAGAAAGTCAAAGAACGTGGGGGAATTTTGATATTCAGTATAATCACTCGCCATACAGCAATAGATGATCTTTGTTTATTACCTGATTGCTTCTATGTTTGTTTATAATGTATATTTACTGCTGGATCTACTCTCTATTTTTTTTTTTTTTGCTGCAGCTGTTACATATACTGTAATATTGTACATGGTAATTGGGATTTGTTATATATATTTTATATATTATATAATAATATAATATAATGTATCAGTATATATTATATAGTGTATATATAATATGTAGTTATTCCATCCATCATATATGTTATATTTTATATTGCTACTATGGTACATATTTTTGTCTACTTTATACCTTTTGTTTTCGCCCACTTTTTGTGCCCTTGTGTGCATTGTCCTTTCCATCATTACCCTTTCCCTCCTTTGTAACTGGACTACTGTGTGGAACAATTTCCCTCGTGGATCATTAAAGTTTGTCTAAGTCTAAAAATGAGTCAGCATTGTTATATGTGACAAATTGTATTAATTGTTATTAGTATCAGCTGAGATAGGCTCCAGCACCCCCCGCGACCCCGAACGGGACAAGCGGTAGAAAATGGATCGATGGATGGATAGTATCAACTTTTCAGCTTTTTCTCATTACATTGTCTTTTTGTTGTTTTTTTAAATTTTTTAATTTTTACTGTTTTTCCGACAGTATTTTGTGGGCTAATCAAAGTCGAGGCCGCACTTTGGACACCCCTGTAATAACTAATAACAGCCCTTTGTCAGCTATATATAACACTAAGTTTTGTATATAAATGTACGTATTCTCTCTATATGTAACATGTCTGTTTTTATCCTTTTTTAAAATGTTTTATTTATTTATTTATTTATTTTTTATTGTTTTTCCCACAATATTTTGTGGGCTAATAAAACTCGAGGCCGCACTTTGGACACCCCTGTAATAGTTATTACAGGGATGTCCAAATAATACCCCTTTGTCAGCTGCATGTAACACATAGCAGACACTAAGCTTTTTATATAAATATATTTATTCTATCTTTATATTATATGTCTGGGTTTTTTTGTTTGTTTTTTACAAAATAATAAAATGCTCCCTTATACTTTGACTTTTCATTATACAGCCCTTTGGTGGAAAATGTCTGGACACCACTGCTCCATAATTATTATTATTATTATTATTTTTTCCCATGTTTATTTATGTGTGCATTATATGACACGTCATTCAAACATTTGTTGCATTTATATTAGTTCTTGGGGGGCTCGTTTGACATTTATAATGAATTGTCTGTCGTTTTCAGCAGATCCATCAAACAGGAAAATAGAACAGCAACGTTTGACTGTGTTGCGTTTGAGGGCGTAGGACAACTGCAAATTTTATTTCAAACAATCGTTTGCAATAACGCAAATCATATTATTATTATTATTATTATAGTAATATACTTTTCAATATGGCGTTAGAGTTTTTTGAAGATAATTATTTGTTTTTATCAGACGTGCACATTGTTAGACGCCTCCTCTTGCTTTTCTTTCCTTGCACACTTGAAGTAAATTGGAAGCGAGTATTGAGTTCATCTAGGTTGAACTCACAGTCCTCCTGGGCTCGGGGGTCTCTTTGAGGAGACAGCCCACAAATGAGATGTGTCAGTGTGATGCCACACCTTGTCTTCTTGTAGTGACGTCACGGCACCTCAACCAAACACAAGACAAGAAAAAGGGTTATGGAGAACAGCAGCAACAATGCAACTATGCAGTGATCCTTGCTTAACATGAACCATGTACATCCAAGGATCCATATCATGCACAATTACATTTTTTTCCATAAAGAGCCACATATTGAAAAGACAACGTACGCAGGGCCATTTTGATATTTTTCTATTTTGTAAAAAAAAAAAAAAATTTTTTTTATTTATTTGTATGATTTTTTTGAAACAATATGCTCTGAGCCCGTAAATAGAGGCCCTTGTTCTACAGTACCACAATGTGTAGACCAGTGGTTCTTAACCTTGTTGGAGGTACCAAACCCCACCAGTTTCATACGCGCATTCACCGAACTCTTCTTTAGTGAAAAATAAAATGTTATTTTTTTTCAAATTCAAGACAAAGTTATATGTTTTTGGTAACACTTTAGTATGGGGAACATATTCTAAGTAATAAAGACTTAATTTAGAGTTATTTGTTAGGGTCAGGGTTAGAGGGTTAGGGTTATAATAAGGCCATGCCGAATAAGGCATTAATAAGTACTTAATAATGACTAGTTAAGAGCCAATATGTTACTAATTTGCATGTTAATAAGCTACTAATTAATGGTGAATATGTTCCCCATACTAAAGTGTTACCATGTTTTTTTACTGGTGCATAAAATGAACCGTGCATGAACATCACATCTCTCGTTTATGTTTTACTTGGTAAACACTTGAACGCAACATTTTTACTATTGATTTACATAATAGACATTTGAATGCAACAATCTCGTTAATGTTTTACTTGGTAAACACTTGAATACAACATTCTTACTTTTAATGTACTTAGTTGACATTTGAATGCAACACTATTATTTTACTTGGTAAACACTTGAACACAACATTCTTACTATTGATGTACTTAATAGACATTTGAACGCAACACTCCTGTTTATGTTTTACTTGGTAAACACTTGAACACAACATTCTTACTATTGATGTACTTAATAGACATTTGAACGCAACAATCTCGTTAATGTTTTACTTAGTAAACACTTGAACGCAACATTCTTACTATTGATCTACTTAGTAGACATTTGAACGCAACACTCTCGTTTATGTTTTACTTGGTAAACATTTGAACACAACATTCTTACTTTTAATGTACTTAGTAGACATTTGAATGCAACACTATTATTTTACTTGGTAAACACTTGAACACACCATCCTTACTATTGATGTACTTAGTAGACATTTGAAGGCAACACCCCCACTATTATTTTACTTGGTAATCACTTGAACACAACATTATTACTATTGATGTACTTAATAGACATTTGAACGCCAATCTCGTTAATGTTTTACTTGGTAAACACTTGAACGCAACATTCTTACTATTGATCTACTTAATAGACATTTGAACGCAACACTCTCGTTTATGTTTTACTTGGTAAACATTTGAACACAACATTCTCACTTTTAATGTACTTAGTAGACATTTGAATGCAACACTATTATTTTACTTGGTAAACACTTGAACACACCATCCTTACTATTGATGTACTTAATAGACATTTGAACGCAACACCCCCACTATTATTTTACATGGTAAACACTTGAACACAACATTCTTACTATTGATGTACTTAATAGACATTTGAACGCAACACTCCTTTTTATGTTTTACTTGGTAAACACTTGAACACAACATTCTTACTATTGATGTACTTAATAGACATTTGAACGCAACAATCTCGTTAATGTTTTAATGTTCAAAGAACAAAACCAACACAGTGCATAAACTCACAACAAATTACACACCTGCAAATCAGTCTGACTTCTGCTGTTGTCGTATCCGTAATACGCCGATAGGGAGAAATTTGTATTTACACGATGAGTCGGGTGTGTTTTGACCTCCGCCAAACCCCTGAGGCCGACTCACCGAACCCCTAGGGTTCCATCGAACCCAGGTTAAGAAAACACTGGTGTAGTCCAACATCCATTTATTACTCTCCTAAATAGAAGAAAAGTCTCATATGATTAGATAAAGTAAAAAAAAAAAAAAAGAAGTATCTGAGGCACTCACCTACATATTGCTTACCAATAAATAAGATGAATAGCGGAGCCCCATATTATAATATTATGCTGTCTAAAGCAAAGGAATGTAAAATATAATATATGTAATACATACTAGGATAAAGTTTTATTTATCACACAATGGGGAAATTACGTTGTTGCAGTGCAGGTTTTTACACACAGTAACATAATTAATGCGTAATGAAAACAAAAAATACACTGTAAAAAAAAATTATGTAAAAAAGCGGTCATCTACTGGCAGCTACGGCTGCCAAACGAAAACCATAAAATTAAAGTAAAACACTGTAAACCAAATAATGATCAAAAACATTATATTTACAGAAATTTTCATGAAACGTTTTGCGGAAAAATATCGTAATTTTACAGATTTTTACTAAATGATTAAGATCAACCACCTTTAATAAAGTGACGATGCAAACAGTTCTGCAGAAAAATACCTTTATTCTACAGAGTTTTTCCAAATTATTACGATCAAACACCTTTAATGAAGTGACAATGCTGGCAGTTCCACGGAAAAATATCATTATTTTACAGATTTTTTCTGAATTGTTAAGATCAACCACCTTTAATAAAGTGACGATGCAAACAGTTCTGCAGAAAAATACCTTTATTCTACAGAGTTTTTCCAAATTATTATTATTAAACTCTGGCCCGCGGGCCAAATTTGGCCCGCCGTGCAATTTCACAAGGTGTGTGTGTGTAGGGGGGGAGGTTTGGTGGTAGCACGGGTGTATTTTGTAGCGTCCCGGAAGAGATAGTGCTGCAAAGGATTGTGGGTGTTTGTTCTGTTGTGTTTATGTTGTGTTACGGTGCGAATGTTCTCCCGAAATGTGTTTGTCATTCTTGTTTGGTGTGGATTCACAGTGTGGCGTATATTTCTAACAGTGTTAAAGTTTTTTATACTGGCACCCTCAGTGTAACCTGTATCGCTGTTGATGAAGTATGCGTTGCATTCACTCGTGTGTGCTTCCAAGACTGTGGTCCGGGTGGACGAGATATAATGACTGATGAACACCTTGTTTGGATAATGAAGGTTGCCTCAGCTCAAAGCCTGAGCCCCGACATTAATGAACTAGCATCCAAGAAAAGATGGCAGGTATCTGGCTTGGGCACATCAGACAAGATCAGTGTGTTGCAAACTGAGCAGTTTAAAGTCCTGAATGGTTGTTTTATTCATTGTTATTTTATTTTCAAATTTATTAGCCTGTGGAAAAAGTTAATGTTGATATTTACCTCAGAAGGCTGCAAATAGAAAAGAGGCATTCCATTTTTATTTAAATTGCATTTGATATGCCATTGATATTTTTTAATTATCATTATTATTATTTGAAACTCGATTTTGCATGTCACTATAAAGTTATATAAGCCTTGCTTGTTCAATATTCAATGCAAAACTTGTTTGGGTCCCTATTAAAAGGTTAATTTGTTCAACCTTGGCCCGCGGCTTTGTTCAGTTTTACATTTTGGCCCACTCTGTATTTGAGTTTGACACCCCTGTGTTAGATTGTTAGTACGGACATAGACTTTTATATAACAAGCTACATATTTAATGAAAGATAATTACTGTAATTTTACATGAATTTGAAAGTAATTTAAGAAAACAGAAAATGCTATGTATAATTAATTTGGTATTTTTCTGTAAAAAAAAAAATAGAAATATACATAGTTTGTCATTATTGGCATATTACTTAAAATAACAGGTGGATTGTTTATTTACAGATAATGTCTTCAATTCGACAGTTTTATAAACTATTTAAAAAAAATAGAACAATTACAGTAGAAATTTAGACTAAATTAACCATAAAAATAGGATTTTTTTTTTTTTTTACAGTGTATGCATGTTTCAAATAAACTGAAACTGAAACTAAAACTGAACTGAAAAGGCCTCAGAATTACTAAAATAATAATAAGGTTAATTCGAAATCATATATATCTATATCAATATATAGATATATATATGAAACATGTGGGTCATCCTCCATGTAGCCCCCAGTGTGCGTGGCCCCCAGAGGAACTGGGGGCCACGCACACTGCAGTGGGCTATTTATGGGCTCCACCATTTCAGTGTCCCGCCTCCCCTCCTCCCGAGGATGCTCGAAGGAGGAGTTTCGATGACGACGATAACTGCCCCCCCCCCTTTATTTTTTATTGGAGCTCTCCTATTGGTCCTCCTGGAGCCTGTTGCCATGATGACGTCACGGCCCGCAGCGCCGAATGGACCCAGCAAGGCTGTCTGATCCTCTCCCCCCCCCCAAAAAAGAGCTCCGCGCGGCTCGACCCGGCACGGCACTGACCGGACGCCATCGCTGTTGGACATAAGAGCAAGAATCGCCCACGTCTCGGTGTAAAGATCCAGGAGGCAGGAGAGGGGGGCCCACCGTGTTGCGTGTCGGATCACGATGATGCAAAGTGCGGCGATCCTTCCCACAGAGAGTCCCGTTAAGAGTTTACCGGACATCCTGGGAGTGCCACTGCAACGTAAGACACCTTTTTTTTAATCAACATTTGTACATTTTTAAAGAAACATTTTCTTGCAACAGTTGCGTGTTTATTTGATGGCGGACACGCAGACACGAGATATTGGGAATGCATCTTTCCTGATGCACCTGAACGCAGCAAAAGGCCGCGAATAAAAACATATGCATTTTAATCTTATTCTAATTGAAATATTTTACTTTTTATTATTTTTATTTTTTTTACTAATTTGGCTTCCGACATGTTCAGTGCGTGAAATACAATTTAAATATGTTTAATGTTGAAAACGGCGATCGAACGCTTTATTGTGTTTGTTATATATACAATATAAACACTATAAAGGTGTGTTGCATAAAGATGCATATTACTTATTTTATTAACGAATATATTTCGTTCATAATCCCACAGTGAGAACTATTAATATAAAATGCATGCATTTTATATTAATTAGGACAAAACATATATACAAATATTGCTAATTATTTCAAAATAAAGGTAGGAAAATAACCAACAAAAAAGCGCTCATTAGTGAATTACGATTGGTAAATAATAAATGTTACATTTTTGAAATATCTAAATAGCCAATATAAGGTAGGATTATGCTATTTAATTGTATAAATCGAAGCAGATTAAAAGATTGGATAAAGATCCAACCCCTCAGCCCCCCCGCAGTGCCGACATCCTGCACGCGTGGATTTAAAACATGTTTTTTTTTTCTAGGAATAAAAAGGATTTTGTATTTTTAGGCCACTGTTAAAGGAACTGGACGTGTTATATACATATAAGTGGGCTGGAGACACGAGTGATTTGTGGACGTGATGAAGATGATAAGGCTCAATGAAATGATGATGATGATGGAGATAATGATGAGGAGGGTAGTCATGGCAACGGATGAGAAACTCAGCATCTTCTTATTTTGTCTTGCCTGTTGAAATATTTGTTCATTATTCGTTATTAAAGTGGCCTAAATCCTATTTGATTAAAGTCCCATAACAGGGCGCTAAATTACTACAGGTGTCATTTGGAGATATTCTCAACGTGTGTTAGAAATAAATAAATAAATAAATCATCTTTCCCAAGTATACTAAACGTAAAGCAAAAATCTCCAACATGGAATATTTTTCGTTTTTAAATGTTTTCCTTCGCAATAAAGGAGAAAAATGCTGCAAAATTGGAAGTGGCTGAACTTTGGATTCATAATATAAATAGTTGTGTGGTTTTATTCATAAACAACAGAATATGATGCAATTATAACTGCGACTGTATTTAATTAAGGGCTAATCTTCCCAAATGTATTAGTTTTAGTCTACTTCCGGTTGTAGGTTCCTGCCAATTTGTTGTTTTTTTGCATTTTTTTTTAATGTTGCTTTTTCCTTCCTTATTCGTCATAAAAATGTTTCCATAGAATTTTCCTGAAAATCACAATAAAACACACACAAAATGGAAATATTACACACACACACACACACGTGTGCACGCGCACGCACCTACACACGAACACGCACAAACACACATATATTTATTCATACATATATATATACTTATATTACTTCATATGATGACGTCAAATTGAACGCAGGACACATCAGCACCGTGGACAGTGACATCCACGTGTCAGTCTGTCCCGTGTTAGTGTCATTCCGAATAAACTAAAACGTCAATTTTAATATTCTAGGATCGGGGAATAATTTGTGTATCAATATCAAATATTTTGCACAGTCTAATAATAAAAAAAAAAAATGCTTACATTTAGAAACATTATTGAGCTGTCATTTAAGTGGCATTTGAATTAACATTTTGCGATATTTAATTAAAATCGATCAATATTTCACGTTTCATTGTGCGCTTATTTTTTTTTTCTTATTGATGCTGATTGGCTGGATGAAATCACGTGGTTCTACCGGGTCATAGCGAGGCCTATGTCCATTTAAAGCAGTGTCAAACTGGTTTCATCGCAGTTATGGTTGCCCTCTGAGGGCCGATTTTAACAATGATTAATATATGAATATATATAAAATTACATATTTTTTTACATTAGCTGCAAAAAAATAAATAAAAAATAGACTTTAAAAACTGGCAGCTCAGTCACCAGAATTTTACAGTAAAAGCAGTGTTGTTGTTTTTTTACAGCATATAAAAAAAGGAATACATAGAATGGAATGGAGAAACAATGCCACTGTATTTAGCTGTAAAATTCAAGCAACAGAGCTGCCAGTTTTTTTAGTTTTGTTTTTTTACCGTAAATCTTGTTTTTAATGTTTTTTAATGTTTGAGTGTCTTACTGTATATGGGAAAAAAACAGTACCAAAGTTAATTTTACGGTTAAAAAAAACTCAGTCGGCGGAATTTGACGGTAAAATCTATGGTCAATTTTACAGTCTAAAATTTGATTGATAATTTGTTTTGAAATCATAAGTTGAGCAGATATTTAAGCACAGTATATATCTTTATTTTAACAAAAAATATATAATAAATAAACATTTATATAAGATATATAAACATTTTTAGAAAACATGATAATATAATATGTTGATAATATTGCATTTGAAAAGATATGCAATTGCATGCAGTACACGATTTTTCATGTCAAAATGGAAAGAACAAATATATTTAGTAAGAAAAGATTCAGCATTTTAGTAACGCACATTATTTCACATACAATAATGTGGGGGCCAAATTTGGACCCCCGGGCCTTGAGTTTGACACCTGTGATTTAAAGCATCCATTGAAGTGAATCACCATGTGACTCTTTATACTTAAAGTGTTCATTTCTTGTTATTAATGGAAAAAAGTGACAAATCCTGTAATATTTTGCTATATTAAAGTATCATAATATCATACATTGATGGATTTGATCAATTTAAAAAGTGAGGACAAGATGGGGATTTATGTTGTGTGTGTGTGTGTGTGTGTGTGTGTGTGTGTGTGTGTGTGTGTGTGTGTGTGTGTGTGTGTGTGTGTGTGTGTGTGTTTATGTGTGTGTGTGTGTGTGTGTGTTGTGTCACCCCGTAGAGATCCCCCAGTGTGCCGGCTGCAGTCAGCACATTGTGGACAAGTTCATCCTGAAGGTTCTGGACAGACATTGGCACTCCAAGTGCCTGAAGTGCGCCGACTGCCACACGCCGCTGGCCGAAAAGTGCTTCTCTCGGGCCGGCAGCGTCTACTGCAAGGAGGACTTCTTTAAGTCAGTATTCACCTTTGACCTTTGGCATTTCTCTTGACCTACTAACACACTCAATGAGCTGAGAGTGAATGTGACCTTCCTGAGAGAACACTAATCATAACCGAGAAGAATACATAGATTTAAAGCAGAATGTTGTTTATGTAATATTTATATCTGAATGCATGCAGGCTGTGTGAAACTCAAAAATGTCAATAATGTGCAGAAGTTCTTTTATTTCAGTAATTTAACTTCAAATATGTAACTAATATAACATCGTTACATATAAAGTGATATATGTCAAGTTTTTATTTGTTATAGTTTTGATGCTCATGGCCTGCAGTTTTTGAAAAACCAAAATGTTCTCAATCCTTAGACTTAGACAAACTTTAATGATCCACAAGGGAAATTGTTCCACACAGTAGCTCAGTTACAAAGGATGGAAAGGATAATGCACACAAGGGCACAAAAAGAGGGCGAAAACAAAAGGTATAAAGTAGACTAAAAATGTACCATAGTAGCAATATAAATATAACATAATGTAATATTTACATATAGTATATAATATATACTGCTATATTATATTATATTTCTATATAATATATACAATATATAACAAATCCCAAATACCATGTACAATATGACAGTATATGTAACAGCTGCAGAAAAAAAGGTTTTCATAAGCTGTAAGACATAATCATCAAAATGATATCAAAAGAAGGCTTGAACTATCTTGAGTTACATGTTACTAGACTATCATATATTCCTTTCACCTTTTTGCACAAATTTACAATTTTCTTTGTTTCTCTTGTAATAATAGATCATTTAGCAAAGATAACATGCCTGCTCTTTAGATGATTTCCATACAAATGACACACTATATTTTAGACATAACTTCATAACTTATATAAATTGCTTAGATTTTTTTATTAGATTTCTGAGTAAATACAGATCCTTTGAAAGCAAGAATCGAGATAAGGTTTTGTTGCTCTAAGCTCAGTGGATGATGGTTTAAACCAGGGGTGTCACATCACAGTCATGGTTGCCTCAGAGGGCTGCTTGTAACAGTGAATTATATTAAAAAAAAAATATTATTTTTTTTTTTTTACAGTGTATGTAAAAAATAATTATATAATAATCACATACATATATATACTTTCCCATGTATTTGATTATTATATAATTATTTTATATATACACTGTAAAAAAAAAAAAAAAAAGTGATTATACTGTATAACTGGCAGCTCAGTCGCCAGAATTTTACTCTAAAATTTCTTGAGTTTTGTCTCCTGCATATATATAAAATAACTGGAATGAAAAGGAAAGACCGTACCACTGTTTTTTTTAACGGAAAAATTCATGCAACAGAGCTGCCAGTTTTTTGTTTTTCTTTACCGTGAAATCTACGGCTGTTGTTTTGATAGTGTATTACTATATATGGACAAACAGTAGCAAAGTTGATTTTACGCAAAAAAAACACAAAAAAAACCTAATTTGACCGTAAAATGTATTATCATTTTAACAGTGTACAATTTGATGGATAACTTGCTTTGAAATCATAAGTCAAGCAGATATTTAAATATTTATATTTACTTTACAAAAATAATTGTTTTGGATTATGTGATGATGTAATATTTTGTTGCATTATTAAATAATATTAACGTTTAAAAGATATGCAATTGCATGCAGTGCATGTATTTATTTTAATGTCAAAGTGGAAAGGACATACATTTAGGGCATTTTATTTCCAGGCTTTCACGGTCCACATAAAATAATGTTGCGAGCCAATTCTGGCCCTTTGACCTTGAGTTTGACACAGGTGGTTTTAAACAGTGTTTGTTTGACCTCCAGCATGCGGTCAGGGGTCGTGTTTAAGGCCACATAATGAGCACAGCTGCACAAGCTAAAATGGGGTTCTACAACAACTTTCCAAAGATATCAATGCATGATTTGAGTTATTTTAGTGGTTTTCACACTTTTTTCACCAAGTACCTCCTCAGAGAACACTTGGCTCTCCAATACCACCACAATGACCAACATTAAAATACAGGAGCATAGTAGGCCTAAGCATTTATTTAAAAAAGCAAAGGTTTTATTTAACACACACACACACACACACACACACACACACACACACACACACACACACACACACACCTTTATATATATATATATATATATATATATATATATATATATATATATATATATATATATATATATATATATATATATATATATATATATATATTCAATATTTTTGGTCACTCAAACATTACACACAGTGTGAACAGTAACACTGTGTTTGAATATAATTAATAATTAATAATATTTCAGTGATTATTTGGCGCCCCCCGCGACACCGAGAGGGACATGCGTAGAAAACGGATAGATTTTGCATACCACTAGAACACAGGTGTCAAACTCAAGGTCCGGGGGCCAGATCTGGCCCGCAACATTATGTTATCTGGCCCGCAAACACCTGGAAACGATATGTGTCAATAAAGTACTTCATATTTTCTCACTAAATGTAATGTATTTTTTCCCATTTTGACAGAAAAAATATATGTACTGCTTGAAATTGCATGCATTTTAAACTTTAATAGTATCCAATATTGCAACAAATATCACAGTATATTATCATACTTTCCCAAAACATTTTTTGTCTAAATAAAAATACTTAACTTTACAGCAAACTACCCATCAAATTCATAAAAATGACGATGAACTTTACGTTGTTCTTTACAGAACTCCTTCATTCCGCACTCCATCCAGCTGTATAGTCACATGATATCTGTCTATTACCTGACACCTTCTATGTTAGCTACCTCTCTTTGTTTATAATGTCTATTTTCTGCTGGATCTACTCTCTATTTTATGTTGCCCTTTCTTTTTTTAAATTTATTTCTTTTTTTTTTTTTTTTTTTTTTTTTGCTGCAGTTGTTACATATACTGTAATATTGTACAGGGTAATTGTTATTTGTTATATATTGTATATATTATATAAAATATAATATGATATATCAATATATATTATATACTGTATATATAATATGTAAATATTACATATATGTTATTTTTATATTGCTACTATGGTACATTTTTAGTATACTTAATACCTGCATTATTCTTTCCATCCTTTGAAACTGAGCTACTGTGTGGAACAATTTCCCTTGTGGATCAATAAAGTTTGTCTAAGTCTAAGTCTAAGTCTAAATTGGAAAAAAAAAAAAAATACTACTGTTTTTTGCGTTAAAATTCTGTTGACTGAGCTGCCATATTTTTTACTGTAAAATATTGTTTTGAATTAACTTTTAATTACTGTAAATGGGAAAAACCATACATCTGTTTTCACGGTAGAAAAACTGGCAGCTAAATTGCCAGAATAAAAAAAAAAGGAACTTGTACAGTTTTTCCATTATCAATATAATGTTGTAAAAACCAATGTCACTTTAATAGTAAAATTCTGGCAATTCTGCCAGCTTTTTCCGTAAACCCCCCCAAAAAACAGTGGTTCTGTTTTTCCATTTACTGTAAAATGTTGTCGAAAAAAACAACAACACTATTTTACAGTAACATTTTGTAAATGTAAAGTTGTTACTGTAAAATCGACAGTCTACTTAAAACAATTTATACAATTAATAATGAAATAGAGGCAAATTCATACATTATTCACTCTTACAATCGGCCCTCTAATGGCAGCCATAACTGCCTTGTGGCCCTCAATGCAAACCAGTTTTGACGTCGCTGCACTTGATGGAGCCACATGTTGAGGATCCCTGGGTCACGGTATTGTATTTTGCTGCGGTGCACGACTGCTTTGCACCACACCGAGCAGCTGTTCTTACTATTTCCACCCTGTAATGTCGCTGAACAACCCGGCTGAGCTGCCCTCAGTTGCAGCAGCTTTGCATCACTAAAAATGTTGTGCCTATAATGTTGTGGCTTGTGGGTGTACAATAACAGGGACATCCACTGTGTGTGTGTGTGTGTGTGTGTGTGTGTGTGTGTGTGTGTGTGTGTGTGTGTGTGTGTGTGTGTGTGTGTGTGTGTGTGTGTGTGTGTGTGGAGGTTTCACCTTGCTTTATTTCCTGAGGGTTGCTGGTGTGATTTAAAGCCTCTCCTGAGTCAGTGTTTTATTGCTTCTCCTGAGGGTGTGTTTACTGTGAACACCACCTTCTCCTCCTCTCAGTACACTTCTTCTGCAAACACACACACACACACACACACACACGCACACACACACACGCACACGCTCAGGCCGCAGTGCATTGATCTCGTCCATCCATCAAGCTGCAGACAGGTCTATCGTTAACAGAAATGCATTCCAGTGCTGATTTTCCCGCTTCAACAGCTGGAGCTCCTATTAACACAGACGTGTGCACCATCACTCTTGCACTTGAGATGAAAAATACTGGAAGTGCAGCACAAGGAACTCACCTCAGCAGGTCTACTTTGAGCACTTCTGACCTTATTTTCTCCCCCCCTTTGCAGGCGTTTTGGAACAAAATGTGCATCGTGCCAACAGGGGATCCCTCCCACACAGGTGGTGCGGAAGGCCCAGGACTTTGTGTATCACCTGCACTGCTTCGCCTGTATCATGTGCAGCAGGCAGCTGGCCACCGGGGATGAGTTTTACCTCATGGAGGATGGCAGGCTGGTGTGCAAGGTGGACTACGAGACGGCCAAACAGAACGGTGAGAGTGCAGGTGATGATAGATAACAAAAAGATTATGTCACAGTGGATATTTGACACGCAATAGCAGAAAACCAAGATAATAACATTGCAGTTATGGTTGCCCTCATTATATACAGTATATACCGTATTTTTCGGACTAGAAGCCGCAGTTTTTTTCATAGTTTGGCCGAGCTCCAGTGCGACTTATATATGTTTTTTTCCTTCTTTATTATGCATTTTCGGCAGGTGCGACTTATACTCCGGTGCGACTTATACTCCGAAAAATACGGTACATGTATATATATATATATATATATATATATATATATATATATATAATATATATATATATATATATATATATATATATATATATATAAATACATTAACAATATATTTTTTTACATAATCTGCAAAAAAAAAAAAAAAATCAACATTTTACTTTAAAAACTGGCAGCTCAGTCACCAGAATTTTACAGTCAAAGCCGTGTTTTTTACAGCATATAAAAAAATGGAATAAATAGAATGGATTGGAGAAACAATACCACTGTTTTTAGTGGTAAAATTCAAGCAACAGAGCTGCCAGTTTTTTGTTTTTTTTTACCGTGAATTTAAAAAAAAAAAAAAAAAATTTTAAGTGTTTTAGCGTCTTACTGTATATGGAAAAATACAGTAGTGAAGTGAATTATATTTATATAGCGCTTTTCTCTAATGACTCAAAGCGCTTTACATAGTGAAACCCAATATCTAAGTTACATTTTTAAACCAGTGTGGGTGACACTGGGAGCAGGTGGGTAAAGTGTCTTGCCCAAGGACACAACGGCAGTGACTAGGTGGGCAAAAGCGGGGATCGAACCTGGAACCCTCAAGTTGCTGGCACAGCCACTCTACCAACCGAGCTATACCGCCCCACATTACCAAAGTTTATTTTTTTTTACGGTAAAAAAAACTGAGTCGGCGGAATTTAACCGTAAAATCTATTGTCAATTTTACAGTCTACAATTTGATTGATAATTTCTTTTGAAATCATAAGTCGAGCAAATATATAAGTACAGTATTTATCTTTATTTGAACAAAAAACATTTTTGGAATATATGATAATTTAATACTTTGATTTAGATAATATTGAATTTTTAAAAGATATGCAATTGCATGCAGTACATGATTTTTAATGTCACAAGGGAAAATATATTTAGTAAGAAAAGATTAAGCATTTTATTAACGCATATTATTTCCAGGCTTCCAGGGACACATAAAATAATGTGTCGGGCCAGTTTTGGCCTTGAGTTTGACATCAGTGATTTAAAGCATCCATTTATGCTCCAACGGATAATAAATGATCTACAAGTTTTGTACTTTGCTAACACAATATAATAATCATAATAATAATAATAATAATAATAATAATAATAACAACAATAATAATAATAATAATAATAGTAATAATAATAATACTACTATGACTACTACTACTACTACTAATAATAATAATAATAATAATAATGATGATGTTGTGAGAAAAATCAATTAAAAATAATGAAATTCCAACTAAAGAAAATAAAGCAACATGTAACAATGACATAGAACTATTAAAAAAACCAATACACAACTCAACAATATATGACAATGATTTAAGAAATAATACATAAGATGTATGCTTTGAAATGGACTAAAAAGCGTTAAAACATGGCTGGGTGCAGCATACCTTCATAAAGTATACCTTAACTTGCTGTTATTGAGAGGCAAAATATTTTGCGATTGGTACAACGGACTTTGGTGGTGAGTTGTGAAATTATTACCCCCTAAATTTCCCTTCTCACAAAAAGCAAAAAATATAAATAAAAATGACAAGATATATATGTATAAAAAATTATAATAATAAATATATAATTAAATTTAAACAAGTATAAGAAAACACAAGCACACACATACATATTAATTTATGTGTGTGTGTGTGTGTGTGTGTGTGTGTGTGTGTGTGTGTGTGTGTGTGTGTGTGTGTGTGTGTGTGTGTGCGCATATATATACAGTGTACATACACATCCTGTATGTACACTGTACATATATACACACTGTATATTCTTGGCCTGTCAAATGTAAAGAGTTACTGCACATACAAAAAAATACCGCATGAAACATTGTTATATCGATGCAGATTTATCACCAGATATATTTTGACCCCACGTGCTTTGACTGAAAGGCAGCGTGGGTTGTAGTGGGGTCAGTAATTAGGGCCATGCATACACCAGTGCAAAGATGAGTGACCACACTACAACTAATGTGCTCTCTGACAAATTTAGCTTCAAATGGAACTCCACTGGGACTTTAGATAAAACTGTTACTAAGCTTTGAGAAAATAAGTAAATTATGTTGACTTGTCCAGGGTGTACCCAGCCTTCCGCCCATGTGCAGCTGAGATAGGCTACAGCACCCCCCGCAACCCCAAAAGGGACAAGTGGTAGAAAATGGATGGATGGATGTTGTGCATGTTTGTGCAAGACATTCCGAAATATTGAGATATTTTTTAAAGTGATCTAAAAATTCAATTTAAAAGTATGATTAATAATGAATACAGCTGGGGTAGGCTCCAGCACCCCCTGCGACCCCAAAAGGCACAAGCGGTAAAAAATGGATGTGTGTGTATATATATATATATATATATATATATATATATATATATATATATATATATATATATATATATATATATATATATATATATATATATATATATATATATGTATCCATCCATCCATTTTCTACCGCTTGTCCCTTTTGGGGTCGCGGGGGGTGCTGGAGCCTATATATATATATATATATATATATATATATATATATATATATATATATATATATATATATATATATATATATATATATATATATATATATATATATATATATATACATATATATATATATATACATATATATATATATATATACATATATATATATATATATATTTTTTTTTTTTTTTTTGACAAAACTGAGGTGATTATACAAAGTATGTGGTAAGATGGATGTTTTCATGGAGGATAGTTTGCTTCAGATACAAGGTTAAAGGTTAAAAAAATTCTGTTAAATGTAATGCATTAATCAAGTGATAAATACAAAAAAAAGTATTAATCATACACACACACACACACATATATATATACACATATATGTATATATAAATATATATATACTGTATATACATATATATTTGTATATACATATGTGTATGTATGTATACATATAAATACATATGTATGTATATATATATATATATATATATATATATATATATATATATATATATATATATATATATATGTATATATATATATATATACACACACACATATATATATACACATATATGTATATGTATATATATATATATATATATATATACACACACATATACACACACACATATATATATATATATATATATATATATATATATATATATATATATATATATATATATATATATATATATATATGTATATGTATGTATGTATGTGTGGGAAAAAAAATCACAAGACCCTTGTGTCTTGTGATTTTTTTCCCACACATACATATATTGCGCTCTACCACGGTATCGAGCACTATTTTTTGGATAACCTTATTAAGACATATATATATATATATATATATATATATATATATATATATATATATATACAGGCCGAACGTTTACTCTGATTACTGCTTGCACACTCTTGGCATTCTCTCGATGAGCTTCAAGCACACCTGTGAAGTGAAAACCATTTCAAGTGACTACCTCTTGAAGCTCAACGAGAGAATGCCAAGAGTGTGCAAAGCAGTAATCAGAGCAAAGGGAGGCTATTTTGAAGGAATTAGAATATAAAACATGTTTTCAGTTATTTTGCCTTTTTTGTTAAGTACATAACTCCACATGTGTTCATTCATAGTTGTGATGCCTTCAGTGACAATCTACAATGTAAATAGTCATGAAAATAAAGAAAACGCATTGAATGAGAAGGTATGTCCAAACTTTGTCCTATATATATATATATATATACATATATATTTATATATATATATATATATATATATAAATAAATAAATAAATGGGTTGTACTTGTATAGCGCTTTTCTACCTTCAAGGTACTCAAAGCGCTTTGACACCACTTCCACATTTACCCATTCACACACACATTCACACACTGATGGAGGGAGCTGCCATGCAAGGCGCTACCAGCACCCATCAGGAGCAAGGGTGAAGTGTCTTGCTCAGGACACAACGGACATGACGAGGTTGGTACTAGGTGGGGATTGAACCAGGGACCCTCGGGTCGCGCACGGCCACTCTTCCACTGCGCCACGCCGTCCCTATATATATATTTATACACATATATACATATGTATGTATTAGAGATGTCCTATAATATCGACCTGCCGATGTTATCGGCCGATAAATGCTTTAAAATGTAAAATCGGAAATTATCGGTATCGGTTTCAACCTTTAGATTTTCCCGGGAGACTCCCGAATTTCAGTGCCCCTTCCGAAAATCCGGGGCAACCATTCTCCCGAATTTCTCCCGATTTCCACCCGGACAACATTATTAGGGGTGTGCCTTAAAGGCACTGCCTTTAGCGTCCTCTACAACCTGTCGTCACGTTCGCTTTTCCTACATACAAACAGCGGGCCGGTCCAGTCACATAATATATGCGGCTTTAACACACACAAAGGTGAATGCAATCATACTTGGTCAGCAGCCATACAGGTCATGCCGTATAAATAACTTTAACACTGTTACAAATATGCGCAACACTGTGAACCCACACCAAACAAGAATGACAAACACATTTCGGGAGAACAGCCGCACCGTAACACAACATAAACACAACAGAACAAATACCCAGAATCCCATGCAGTTACAATTCAAACAGTTTTAGGTATGCCGTTTTTTAAAATGGGGGCATCATTTAAATGTTTCTACAAAATGTTGTTGAATCATTTCGAGTGCGACTGTTTACATATGTACCTCACAGCAAAAAAAAACAAAAAACCTGAAAGAGTGTAGTTCAAAATAAAGTGCATGGATGATAGATGGGAAATAAGAAAAGGGTTGTGTGAAAAAGCACACACTGATATGAATGTGAATATGTTTGCCCTCATTGTGGATGTAAAGTGAAGCAACACTTCCTTGTGTGCGTGTGTGTGTGTGTGCGCTGCAGTCCCAAAGAGTGTGTTGTCCTGTCAGATTTATGTCCTAAGCAGCAGCGTGGGCCAAGGCAGTGGCACAAGGACAATAATGCACAACAAGGTTCTCACCATAGAAGACAGTGTGTGCACCAGGCTGAGCAGGGCAGACTGCTCAACACAAAGGACAAAAACAACCACTCATCTGCTTGTGCTTTGCTTTTTAAGATGATTCGGAGGCAGGGACCAAGCGACCGAGGACCACCATCACAGCCAAGCAGCTTGAGACCCTCAAAAGTGCCTACAAAAACTCCCCCAAACCTGCGCGACACGTCAGAGAGCAGCTTTCATCCGAGACAGGGCTGGACATGAGAGTCGTGCAGGTAGACATGACATCATCAATACTTTTAGACTAGACTTAGACTTAGACTTCCTTTTTATTGTCATTCAAATTTGAACTTTACAGCACAGATAAGAACGAAATTTCGTTACATAAGCTCATGGTAGTGCAGGATAAAAAAGCAATAAGGTGCATATATAAATAATAAATATATATAAATAATATATAAATATATATATAAAATAAATAAATATATATAAATACATATAAATAAATAAATGGATTACTGTACAGATAAATATATTGCACTTTTCCACATGCGTCCACATTTATGGATGTATGTTATATTGTCTTTTTTATTCCAGCGAGTTAATCCATTTTGGGGGAGTTGAGGGGATAATTTAATTTAATTATTATGCGTTCAAGAGTCTTACGGCCTGAGGGAAGAAGCTGTTACAGAACCTGGAGGTTCTGCTTCGGAAGCTGCGGAACCTCTTTCTAGAACAGTGGTTCTTAGCCTGGGTTCGATCAAACCCTAAGGGTTCGGTGAGTCGGCCTCAGGGGTTCGGCAGAGCCTCCGCCGCGGAGGTCAAGACACGCCCGACTCATCGTGTAAATAAAACCTTCTCCCTATCGGCGTATTATGGATACCCCCAAACAATGTGTGAGCAAACGCAAAAACTCTTTGAGCATTCGATGGAGCACATGTGGTCACACCTGCAGCAAACCTGTCCCAAACCTGACTAAATAACAAGTTAAAGGTTTTATTATTGTAATAAAATGACAACAGTCATTTCCATGAGATTATTTTCTAATATAAGTGTTTTGGCCCACTTACAATGACTATAACATATTGTTTTTCATGAGCGGTGTACTAGTATTATATGTCTGGCTGGGGGGTCCTACTTTGGAAATAATGTGTACCCCTTTCAGTTATCGCATTTAGTTTCCACTAAAACATTCACATGTTGCACAATGAGATGTAAACATGGGATTATGTGTACATTCCTGTATCTTTCTGTTTGTAAAATATATATCTATTAGTATATTAGTATTTCTTTAATATAATAACATAATTTTTTGATTACGGTTCGGATTCGGTGAATGCGCATATGAAACTGGTGGGGTTCGGAACCTCCAACAAGATTAAGAACCACTGTTCTAAAGTCCAGCAGTGAAAACAGTCCTTGGTGGGGGTGGGAGGAGTCTTTGCAGATTTTCTGAGCCCTGGTCAGGCAGCGGCTTTTTGCGATCTCCGGTAGCAGCTTTTTGCGATCTTAGTACGACAATCCTTCATTTGAATGCACTTTTATAAGAAACTATCACAACTTATCATGTATTCCCATGTATTTTGCAGGTGTGGTTCCAGAACCGCAGAGCAAAAGAGAAGCGTCTAAAAAAAGACGCCGGCCGCCATCGCTGGACTCAGTTCTATAAAAGTGTTAAACGCAGCCGAGGGGGGTCAAAGGTGGAGAAGGAGAGCTCGGCAGACGACGCAGGACTGAGTGACAGCGAGCTGAGCTTCAGAGGTAACGACTGCTCCCTGGTCATCCTATAGTACACAGGTGTCAAAGTCCTTTTCACTGAGGGCCACATCGCAGTTATGTTTGCCCCCAGAGGGCCAAACATAACTAACAGTGAATACTATTATTACACTATTTTTTATGCATTTTATTAGTAGATTTTTTTTAAACCAAAATGGAAAAAAATATGGTAAATTGCAATAATTTCACCTCAAAATTGAGTGTATATTACTGTCAATGGAAAACCAGTACTGACCGCAGTACTGTTTTTCCATTTTTTCAAAAAAAAATTTCACTCAATTTTAAAATATTGTATATTTTATGGTAAAAAAAAAATCCAGAATTTTACTAGTTTTTTTATTAGTTTTTTTTATTGCAAATAAAAAAAACTTAGAAAAAACAAAACAAAAAAAAACAAACAAACAAAAAAAACTGCAGGGCATGTGCCTCACAATACGAAGGTCCTGAGTAGTCCTGAGTTCAATACCGGGCTCGGGATCTTTCTGTGTGGAGTTTGCATGTTCTCCCCGTGACTGCGTGGGTTCCCTCCGGGTACTCCGGCTTCCTCACACCTCCAAAGACATGCACCTGGGGATAAGTTGATTGGCAACACTAAATTGGCCCTATTGTGTGAATGTGAGTGTGAATGTTGTCTGTCTATCTGTGTTGGCCCTGCGATGAGGTGGCGACTTGTCCAGGGTGTACCCCGCCTTCCGCCCGAATGCAGCCGAGATATGCTCCAGCGACCCCCGCGACCCCAAAAGGGACAAGCGGTAGAAAATGGATGGATGGATGAAAAAAAACTGCAATTTTACAGTTATTTTTTTGCGCCTGAGCTGCCAGTTTGTTCATTTGTTTTTTTTTTACAGCGAAATCAACAACTGTACGGCACCACACTTTATTACAGTAAAACAAGTACTGTTTTTTTCATTTAGAGAAAAATGCTGTAAAAACCACAGTAAATTTCTAAATTTTTACCATAAAATCTATTGCTACTTTTATATTTGATGGATAACTTGCTGTCATGATCCGTGGCCCGGATCATGTTTTTGTTATATTCTGTTAGTTTTGGACTCCCTTAGTTCCTGTTTTTGTGCACCCTTGTTTGTTTTTAGTTACCATGGGTGCTTATTGTTTCCACCTGTCTCTGATTGGTGCTCAGGACGCTCAAATGTTTTCCGAGCACTAATCAGAGGGACTATTTAAGCCTGCCTTTGCCGATCAGTCGGCCTGGCTTCTTTGTTTGCTTCTTGCCATAGTTACGTGAGTAGTCCTTATCTCTAGTCTATGCCAAGTGTTAGCTTTAGCGTCCAGTGTGATCGGCACCTTTCTCCTCTGACTTGTTTTCAGTTTTTTGTACTTGTTGGATTTCGACAATAAACCATTCTGTCACAACGGGGGAGTCCAAAACTAACAGAATATGACAAAAACACGGATCATGACACTTGCTTTGAAAGCATTATTATTATTATTCTTTATTTCTATTTTATAAATGGTTTGAATGTTTGATCATATATTTTTGCATAATTAGACAATATTTGTGAACATAATTTGCGATTGCATGGAGTAAATTTTTTTTTTTTCTCCCAAAATAGAACGAATACATTTAGAAAGAAAAGTTACACTACTTTATTGATACATATTATTTCCAGGCTTTTGAGGGCCAAATAAAATGAAGTGGCGGGCCAAGTCTGGCCCCTGGGCCTTGAGTTTGACACCTGTGCTATAGCACATTCAGTACGACACAGTATGTAGTACTACACAGCAACGTTCCCTCTAAGGTGTACGCCTGTGCAATTGTGCAGTGCTCAAGCGTCCTCTGCGCACGGCAAATCTATGCCACGCACAAAATCAAATAAAAAAATAAGCGCATAACAATTTTCGACACAACACGGACACGACAGAGAAAACAGTTTTCGTCATCATTGTTCAAATATTGCAGCGTCTGTCGAGACGCTTTGAGGACATGAATTCCATCCATCACTTTACTGAGCAAAACTCTTTATTGTCGGCCACAAACACATCACCAAAATATTAGTAAAAAAAATTATATCTAGCAAAACTGGTCATTTTCTGCAGTACAAACCAGACCAAAACCAACTTTGTTATATCAACAGCACCCGCTCGCTCTTTCTCACTTGCGCCAACACATGCACATATGACACTTAGCCAGTGATGCGTTTCACAGCCACACAAAAAGTCGGATAACTCCAACACCACACATAAAGTGTCATTCCAGGTCGTTACACTATGATTTACCAATCAAATGTGTGCTTATTCTAGTGCCATTCATTAGGAATCTTAATTTATAAATATTAATCATGAAATGCTGTTAGTATATTGAATAAATACTAATACAAATGTATTTTTTACAAACAGGAAGTTGCAGGAATGTACACATGATCCCCTGCTTACATCTCATTGTGCAACATGGGAATGTTTTAATGGGAACTAAATGCAATGTCTGAAAGGGGTACAAGTTATTTCCAAAGCAGGACCTCCACCCAGGCAAACATTACAAGTACACAGTTCATGAAAAAAAACTATATTTTTTGTTATTGTCATTGTAAGTGGGCCTAAACACTTATATTAGAAAATAACCTCATGGAAATGACTGCTGTCATTTGATTCTTATAATAAGAGAATGTTGTCTGTCTATCTGTGTTGGCCCTGCGATGAGGTGGGGACTTGTCCAGGGTGTACCCCGCCTTCCGTCTGAAAGCAGCTGAGATAGGCTCCAGCGCCCCCGAAAGGGACAAGCGGTAGAAAATGGATGGATGGATGGAGATTGAACTTGTTATTTAGTCAGGTTTGGGACAGGTGTGCTGCTGGTGTAGCCACAGTGTGCATGTCTGATGTTGCTCACATGGGCTCCACTGAATTCTCAGGGAGTTTTTGCGTTTGCTCACACACATGAAAAATTAGAGGGAACATCGCTACACAGTATGTAGTACTACACAGTATGTACTGCATGTTTTACCATCTTAGGAAGATTCATGGTTTGCATACAAAACTTGAGATATTTGCATGCTTCCAACTTTGTGGAAACTGATTCGAGAAGGTCCTATTTGTATGACAACATGACTGTTCCTATACTACATATCGTATATATAAGCAGGTCCTGAATGTGCTAACATTTTTTTCATTTTTCAATTCAAGTGTTTGCACTTGATTTGCTAATTAGCAAAATATAGAACTTTTTGACAATTTTACTAATCTTACCTGAGGTTTTATTAGCTTTCAGCTATGATTATTAAAATGAAGCCACTGTGCCTCAAATGTTATCTTTTTTTTGTAAACTGAATTTATTAGGAAAAACATGAAAAAAAAGAAGTATTTATTATTATTATTGTGAAGTGAATCTATAGTTTTAATTTTGAATTACACCAATGAAATACATTTACTTGTATTATTAACGATGGTAGGATTAATTCACATGCACCTAAGTATATACTATATATTATATATGTGTACTACTTAATTCATAGGCTATTTATATATCCATTCATCCATCCATCCATCCATTTTCTACCGCTTATCCCGTTCGGGGTCGCGGGGGGTGCTGGAGCCTATCTCAGCTGCATTTGGGCGGAAGGCGGGGTACACCCTGGACAAGTCGCCACCTCACCCCAGGGGCCTATTTATATATGATTATAATTTATATATAATTATACGTATTATTTTATATACAGTACAGGCCAAAAGTTTGGACACACCTTCTCATTCAATGCGTTTTCTTTATTTTCATGACTATTTACATTGTAGATTGTCACTGAAGGCATCACAACTATGAATGAACACATGTGGAGTTATGTACTTAACAAAAAAAAAGGTGAAATAACTGAAAACATGTTTTATATTCTAGTTTCTTCAAAATAGCCACCCTGCACACTCTTGGCATTCTCTCGATGGGCTTCGAGAAGTAGTCACCTGAAATGGCTTTCACTTCACAGGTGTCATAGTTTTGATGCCTTCAGTGACAATCTACAATGTAAATAGTCATGAAAATAAAGAAAACGCATTAACATGAGAAGGTGTGTCCAAACTTTTGGCCTGTACTGTATTTGTCTATCAAATACAATAAATAAAAGTCAACTAGGAATGTTACATTTTGATAAATAGACAAGTATAAAGAGATGAAGTTGTACAACAAAGTAAAGTAACTCAAATCACCCTCAGAAGTAAATAAGAGGGAACTGAGAGGTGCTTGCATACCAATATTGCTAACAAGTGTTATTTTAAGTATTGGTGGAATTATTACGCCTACATTTCTTTTTGTATTGATTGTATTGTTCATATGCCGCAGTTATCGTCACACTTTTACGCTTTGCCATCACAAAAAATACAAAAAAAGCCAAAGAAAAACTAATAGCTAATTCTTTACTAATAAAGACTTTCATCACCAAAAGTTACTTTAACAACTCATTAATTAATATGATTTGCAAAACGCCGCATCGCCCAGAAAAAGGCTTGAAGATGATCTGTAAAACATAATCTATGCAACATTTTGACAAAGAACCACCATTACATGTTATGTAGACCACAAGGAAGTGTTTTAAATGTAGAAAAAAAATCATAATGTTTCATCCAGCAGCTATAAAATTATAAAATTATATTACTGAAAAGTCAATTTGTCAGAAATGTTTTATTTATTTTTTTGTCCAGTCCAGCTACTCAGTCAAATCATATAGTTGATGTAGATGCCCATGTCGGCTGTTCAGATTTACTTTTCACAAGAGAAGTTAGTTGTATTTGACTTTATTAAGTGGATTTATATTATTATTTGGTGCAGCCGGGCCGGAGCAGGAGGGGATAGAAAGAGCACAAAAGGAGGACAGAGGGGGAAATTGCAGGGACAAGACAAAGAGACAACAACAACAACAACAGAACAGCATCAGCAAAAAGGATGTGTACAAATATGATGGTAAAAGTGATAGCAAAGAAGCAGTTAGTGAAATAAATAATAATGCAGAAATGACAATGAGCATTAATACGCTACAAATGGAGCAATACAAATACCAATAGAAATAGAACTATTGATAATGAATAATAACAATAATTTACCTCTATTATCAACAATACAATTGTTTGTCAGATATTTTTAATGTAGACAGTCCATACATGTTGACAAGCACACACAGGACAGAGCTGCTGCGCAATCTTTCCCACAGTCGTGTGTCAGTTTGCACGTGCTAAGTAGAAACACTGCACCATCAAGTCCAGGGCCGGATTTTTGCCCCAGTTCATCTCCGCTCAACTTGCAGCGTAGTGTCGTCGGCGATCACTTGAAACGAGTATGATTATCCTCCTGTTGGTGGGATTGCCTTCAGGCAAAGTGGGGAGACTGGTGCACAGACAGCCCCCACACTGTCCTTGGCAAAGAGAAGGCCAGGGTCCAATGGCATGGAGACCAAGACAATTGGGGGCCCATCTTTGCTGCAGCCTTCTTCCGCCTTTGTGACCGTTGTGGAGGTTCTATGCAACCATCATCCGCCCACTCCGCCGTTGAGGTCTTTTTCGATGAGGGAGACGCGCAGACTCCAACGTCACTTATTCGCTGTGGGGAGCTGTATCCGGTGGCAAGGGAAACCCAGGACGACCGGCACCTCCTCACAGCTGCAGGAGGTTGCCGGAGCTCCGGTCTGTCGGAGGACCGCCTATGGTGCGCCTACCAGCACTTGCTTGTCTCTCAGGGTGTGCTCCCCTAGTCTTTTGTCTTCCCAGACTAACCCACAAGACAGCGGGGAGTGTAGTGCACCTGATTCCGTTCATGCTCAGCGTTCGTCTCTTCTTCTCAACAAAAAAGGAGAATTATAATCTTAGAGAAAAATGTCATTTAAAACATTTGTACGCATGCACAACACTTAAAACAGTGGTTCTTAACCTGGGTTGGATCAAACCCTAGGGGTTCGGTGAGTCGGGCTCAGGGGTTCGGCGGAGGTCAAGACACGCCCGATTTATCGTGTAAATAAAAACTTCTCCCTATCGGCGTATTACGGATACGGCAAGAGCAGAAGTCAGACTGATTTGCAGGTGTGTAATTTGTTGTGAGTTTATACACTGTGTTGGTTTTGTTCTTTGAACAAGGTGATGTTCATGCACGGTTCATTTTGTGCACCAGTAAAAAAACATGGTAACACTTTAGTATGGGGAACATATTCACCATTAATTAGTTGCTTATTAACATGCAAATTAGTAACATATTGGCTCTTAACTAGTCATTATTAAGTACTTATTAATGCCTTATTCTGCATGGCCTTATTATAACTCTAACCCCCTAACCCTGGCCCTAACCCTCTAACCCTAACCCTAACCAAATAACTCTAAATTAAGTCTTTGTTACTTAGAATATGTTCCCCATACTAAAGTGTTACCCAAAACATATAGGATTGAATTCAAAGTCTCCCTACTAACCCACCAGTGCCTTCATGGAAATGCCCCCCTCTACATCAAAGAACTACTCACCCCCAAATCCTCCACACGACACCTCCGCTCCGGACAGGCTAACCTCCTCCAACCTCCGAGGACAAAGCTACGAACAATGGGAGAACGGGCTTTCTGCTCCGCCGCTCCCAGTCTGCGGAACGCTCTCCCTGACCACCTGAGGGCAACACAGACTGTGGATGCTTTTTAAAAAAAGGCTTAAAAACCCTTCATTTAAAAAAAAGCCTTTTCTTTTTTTTTTTAGATGTATGCATACTAGTTTTAGCTATTTGGCTGCTCTAGTTTTTATTTTATTTTTTATTTTTTATTATCTTTTTATTTTAATTTATTTTATTTTATTTATTTATTTATTTTTAATACACTGTAGCACTTTGAGGTTGTTTACTCAATGCAAAGTGCTTTTTACAAATAAAATATATTATTATTAGTATTGTTATATAACTTTGTCTTGAATTTGAAAACATTTTTTATTTATTTTTCACTAAAGAAGGGTTCGGTGAATGCGCATATAAAACTGGTGGGGTTCGGTACCTCCAACAAGGCTAAGAACCACTGGCTTAAAACCTTTAGTATATCAGTATATGCAAGGTTGTTTAGACATTTAAAAACAAATAGAAGGAGTTTAAAATTGATTCGGTAACGCACAGGGAGCCAGTGAAGGGACGCTGATATAGGGGTGAACACAAGTGAACACAAGTTTTAGCAACTGCTATGTCAAGGAAAAGGGGCAGGATTAAATAAGCTCTGCTTCTTCCTACTCCTTTTCGAACATGTTGAATAGAGAAACTGGATCTTGTGATGCATCATGTTGTATGCATGCATGTTCCAAATGAACACAAACTCAACCCAACTCTCCTCCGCAGATGACCAGGTGCTGTCAGACCTGGGCCACGCCAACGGCCTCTACGGGAGCGTGGGCGACATAACAAACAGCGCAGTCCTGAACGGCGGCTTCTCGGTGGACGCGGCGGGGCAACCGTACCACGACATCCGCGCCGGAAGCCCCTACGGCCTCCCGCAGTCGCCCTCCTCCATCGCCTCCCTGCCGGGTCACACCCCTCTACTCAACAACCTGGCGTTCAGCATGGACAGTCTGGGAGCGCAGGGCGGAGCAGGCGGCGTGGGACAGGCCCTGAGGGCCATGGCGGGGGGCCCCGCCTCAGACCTCTCAACGGGCAGCAGCACGGGATACCCCGACTTCCCCACCAGCCCCGCGTCCTGGCTTGACGAGATGGACCATTCCCAGTTCTGAACCACTGAGAGGACAACATACACACACACACACACACACACACACATACACACACGTCTTTTTACATGTTTCTATGTGTGATGAAGAGGAAACAGCTGCTTAAGGAACTCCGACTAGTGCACCGTACCAACTTCACCCGACTTCTCAACAACGTCAGGGCTAAAGTGTTGATCCGGAGGCGCCTTGCATGCTTCTGAGCGATCATGACGAGCCTTTTTTTTTTTTACGTTGACCATGCACTTTACTCTCCTCCCCACTTGCTGCACACCAGGACACAAAGGCAGAGTTGGACAAGCGGAAGGGAAAAACGGAGACGTATGCACAAGGCTGAGACAGTGTTGCATTGGGAGAGAATTTTACAAGAACTCTGGCACAAGCGTTTAGTTAAAGAAAAAAAACAAAACAACAAAAAAAACGGAGGTTTTTTCTATCGGGAAAGTCCATGTTTGGCTCGTCCATGAGTGCTGATGTTTTCATTCTGTGTTTATGGGTGCTTGACTTCATGTGTAATGCGTCAGTATTTCATTATCGCTGTCCACAGGCCAAATTATTTATTTGAAGTATTTATTCTCATAAAACGCACAGACAAAAAATGTCTTTATTTTTTATTATTTTTTTTTTACAAATGAAAATCATTCACCCAGGGATTGCTATGGGACGTATTAAGCGGCCTTCTACAAACCCCGTTTCCATATGAGTTGGGAAATTGTGTTAGATGTAAATATAAACGGAATACAATGATTTGCAAATCATTTTCAACCCATATTCAGTTGAATATGCTACAAAGACAACATATTTGATGTTCAAACTGATAAACTTTTTTTTTTTTGCAAAGAATCATTAACTTTAGAATTTGATGCCAGCAACACGTGACAAAGAAGTTGGGAAAGGTGGCAATAAATACTGATAAAGTTGAGGAATGCTCCTCAAACACTTATTTGGAACATCCCACAGGTGTGCAGGCTAATTGGGAACAGGTGGGTGCCATGATTGGGTATAAAAACAGCTTCCCAAAAAATGCTCAGTCTTTCACAAGAAAGGATGGGGCGAGGTACACCCCTTTGTCCACAACTGCGTGAGCAAATAGTCAAACAGTTTAAGAACAACGTTTCTCAAAGTGCAATTGCAAGAAATTTAGGGATTTCAACATCTACAGTCCATAATATCATCAAAAGGTTCAGAGAATCTGGAGAAATCACTCCACGTAAGTGGCATGGCCGGAAACCAACATTGAATGACCGTGACCTTCGATCCCTCAGACGGCACTGTATCAAAAACCAACATCAATCTCTAAAGGATATCACCACATGGCCTCAGGAACACTTCAGAAACCCACTGTCAGTAACTACAGTTGGTCGCTACATCTGTAAGTGCAAGTTAAAGCTCTACTATGCAAAGCGAAAGCCATTTATCAACAACATCCAGAAACGCTGCCGGTTTCTCTGGGCCCGAGATCATCTAAGATGGACTGGCAAAGTGGAAAAGTGTTCTGTGGTCTGACGAGTCCACATTTCAAATTGTTTTTGGAAATATTCAACATCGTGTCATCCGGACCAAAGAGGAAGCGAACCATCCAGACTGTTATCGACGCAAAGTTGAAAAGCCAGCATCTGTGATGGTATGGGGGTGCATTAGTGCCCAAGGCATGGGTAACTTACACATCTGTGTAGGCGCCATTAATGCTGAAAGGTACATACAGGTTTTGGAACAACATATGCTGCCATCTAAGCGCCGTCTTTTTCATGGACGCCCCTGCTTATTTCAGCAAGACAATGCCAAGCCACATTTAGCACGTGTTACAACAGCGTGGCTTCATAAAAAAAGAGTGCGGGTACTTTCCTGGCCCGCCTGCAGTCCAGACCTGTCTCCCATCGAAAATGTGTGGCGTATTATGAAGCGTAAAATACGATAGCGGAGACCCCGGACTGTTGAACGACCGAAGCTCTACATAAAACAAGAATGGGAAAGAATTCCACTTTCAAAGCTTCAACAATTAGTTTCCTCAGTTCCCAATCGTTTATTGAGTGTTGTTAAAAGAAAAGGTGATGTAACACAGTGCAGAACATGCCGTTTCCCAACTACTTTAGCACGTGTTGCAGCCATGACAATCTAAGTTAATTATTATTTGCCAAAAAAAAAAGTTTATGAGTTTGAACATCAAATATCTTGTCTTTGTAGTACATTCAATTGAATATGGGTTGAAAAGGATTTGCAAATCATTGTATTTCATTTATATTTACATCTAACACAATTTCCCAACTCATATGGAAACGGGGTTTGTACAATAGAATGGGCATTTTGACTAAATCTACTTTTAAAAAGTTAAAGTACCACTGATAGTCACACACACACTAGGTGTGGTGGAATTACCCTCTGCATTTGACCCAGATGAGGGGAGCAGTGAGCAGCAGCGGTGGCCGCACTCGGGAATCATTTTGGTGATTTATCAAATCAAATCAAATCAACTTTATTACCCCCAATTCCAACCCTGGATGCTGCTTATATCAACATGATTTTTATCAGGACGGAGGATCATGAACTTTCTGAACTCCTGTTTCCACTTTCAGTGTTACATTGAGCAGGGTAATGAGGTCTGCCGACGCCATGTTGGTCGTCGTGGAGAATGAATCAACAACAGCGCCTCTGCTGGTTTCAGTCCAGTAGTGCACCCCGTTTAGCCTCAACCACTTTTCAGTTCAGTTCACTTCGGTTTCAGTTTATGCATACGATACAATGTAACGCATCGCATATTTCCAGTTGTTTCATTACAGCACACCCGAAAAGGAGTAGGAAGAAACAGAGCTTATTTAATCCTACCCCTTTTCATACCATAGTCATTTTATCCCATTTCCTTGCTCTCTGTAACAGAACAGCGAAGAAATACATAATTAATAAATAATTGACCATAGTAAGCAAACAAATATTAAATAATAATAATAAGTATCAATGATTGTCACACACACACTAGGTGTGGCGAAATTATTCTCTGCATTTGACCCATCACCCTTGATCACCCCCTGGGAGGTGAGGGGAGCAGTGGGCAGCAGCGGTGGCCACGCCCGGGAATAGTTTTTGGTGATTTAACCCCCCAATTCCAACCGTTGATGCTGAGCGCCAAGCAGGGAGGTAATGGGTCCCATTTTTATAGTCTTTGGTATGACTCGGCCGGGGTTTGAGCTCACTACCTACCGATCTCAGGGCAGACACGCTAACCCAGGGGTCCCCAAACTTTTTGACTCGGGGGCCGCATTGGGTTAAAAAAATGTGGCCGGGGGCCAGGCTGTGTATATATACCGGTATATATATATATGTATACATATATATATATGTATATATAC
Source organism: Nerophis lumbriciformis (assembly GCF_033978685.3). NCBI lineage: Eukaryota > Metazoa > Chordata > Actinopteri > Syngnathiformes > Syngnathidae > Nerophis > Nerophis lumbriciformis. Next base: position 19,460,050 of record NC_084565.2, read on the forward strand.
ATATATACATTGTCTTTATAATCCGTTTTGTCATTTAAAGGCCGACTGAAATGTGATTTTCTTATTTAAACGGGGATAGCAGGTCCATTCTATGTGTCATACTTGATCATTTCGCGATATTGCCATATTTTTGCTGAAAGGATTTAGTAGAGAACATCGACGATAAAGTTCGCAACTTTTGGTCGCTGATAAAAAAGCCTTGCCTGTACCGGAAGTAGCAGACGAGTAGCGTGACGTCACAGGTTGTGGAGCTCCTCACATCTGCACATTGTTTACAATCATGGCCACCAGCAGCGAGAGCGATTTGGACCGAGAAAGCTACGATTTCCCCATTAATTTGAGCGAGGATGAAAGATTTGTGGATGAGGAAAGTGAGAGTGAAGGACTAGAGGGCAGTGGGAGCGATTCAGATAGGGAAGATGCTGTGAGAGGCGGGTGAGACCTGATATTCAGCTGGGAATGACTAAAACAGTAAATAAACACAAGACATATATATACTATATTAGCCACAACACAACCAGGCTTATATTTAATATGCCACAAATTAATCCCGCATAACAAACACCTCCTCCCTCCCGTCCATATAACCCGCCAATACAACTCAAACACCTGCACAACACACTGAATCCCACAGCCCAAAGTACCGTTCACCTCCCCAAAGTTCATACAGCACATATATTTCCCCAAAGTCCTCAAAGTTACGTACGTGACATGCACATAGCGGCACGCACGTACGGGCAAGCGATCAAATGTTTGGAAGCCGCAGCTGCATGCGTACTCACGGTACCGCGTCTGTGCATCCAACTCAAAGTCCTCCTGGTAAAAGTCTCTGTTGTCCCAGTTCTCCACAGGCCAATGGTAAAGCTTGACTGTCATCTTTTGGGAATGTAAACAATGAAACACCGGCTGTGTTTGTGTTGCTGCAGTCGGCCGCAATACACCGCTTCCCACCTACAGCTTTCTTCTTTGCTGTCTCCATTGTTCATTGAACAAATTGCAAAATATTCACCAACACAGATGTCCAGAATACTGTGGAATTTTGCGATGAAAACAGACGACTTGATAGATGGCTACCATGCTGTCCCAAAATGTCCTCTACAATCCGTGACGTCACGCGCTGACGTCATCATACCGAGACGTTTTCAGCAGGATATTACGCGCGAAATTTAAAATTGCACTTTAGTAAGCTAACCCGGCCGTATTGGCATGTGTTGCAATGTTAAGATTTCATCATTGATATATAAACTATCAGACTGCGTGGTCGGTAGTAGTGGGTTTCAGTAGGCCTTTAACATCAATTAACATTGATGTCCATCAACATTTAACATTGTCACGTTATCGATGGGAAAATTCATTTTTAGACGATATGATTTGCCTGAGCGGCTAGGAGACACCGAGAGTAACAAGCGGTAGAAAATGGATTAGAAAGGAAAGATTAAAAAATAAAAAAATAAAAAATAATAATAATAATAATTTTTTTAACTTGGGACTTCCTGTGGGCCGGATTTTGGATGCTGGGGGGCCGGATCTGGCCCGCGGGCCGTAGTTTGGGGACCCTTGTTCTAACCACTAGGCCAATACATAAATAATCTTTGTCTCAATTAAAAAAAAAAAAAAAGGAAAAAAAAACTTTTAGTTTAACTTTAAGACATGCTTGATCAGCAAATGATCAACAATCAATTAAACGATCAATAAACCCGTCTCTGACAAATGTCTTACTTTCTTTGGAATTTCATCTTGGTGACTCACAGTGATCTCTCAGCACTCACACGAAAAAAAGTGAAGTATTAAAAAAATAATTTCCGGGTAATCCATATTACTACGGTAATAAAAGAGTAGGAAATAACACACAAATTGCAGTAAAAACTTGCAATGTCACAAGAATAAAAAGATCGTAAAAGTAAAAATGTTGCAATATAATCCAAACATATATATATATATATATTTATATTCATCTGGTATTACAAGAAAACAAAAAACACTACTTGTCAGATAATTGGAAACAAAACAAATGTGTTGAGTTCAGGGCTGCCCAGACTTTTTGCCTTTGAGGGCCGAAGTTAAAGTGAAGTTAAAGTACCACTGATAGTCTCACACACACACTAGGTGTGGTGAGATTACCCTCCGCGTTTGACCCGTCCCCTTGTTCCACCCCCCTGGGAGGTGAGGGGAGCAGTGAGCAGTAGCAGTGGCCACGCTCGGGAGTCATTTTAGGTGATTTAAACCCCCAATCCCAACCCTTGATGCTGAGGTGAAAATATACCAATGGTCTTCAGGCCCAAAACAGCGATTTTAGGTATACAGCAACACCATGAGTGGGGAGTTTAGCCCCATGTCACCATATTCAGAAATGTGGCGATAACATGACAGACCATCAAGGATTGAATTGAAAGAGGTCAATATGAATTTGGACTGTATTCAATTTGGCAAGACACCCTCAAAATGACTCAGTGGGCCAGATTTAGACCTCTTGCCTGGTTGTTTCTGAGGAACAGAGTGATCAGGCTGATGGTGTTGCTGAGACGAAACAGTATTCATGGTGACGCATAACACGAAAACCTCAAAAGTTCTCACTTATTTTAATGAAAAATGTCTCTGCCTTTGTGTGGTTCTCTCCCGTCTGATCCGAGGGCTTCTCTGGGTAATCTACTCTGCGCTATCTGCAGTATCAACCTACTTACTGGGAGGCCAGATGTGTGGTCAGCCTGTTGTCTAACGGGCCGGCCTCTGTGTCAGAGGGATTAGCACACGCTGGTGCATCACAGACACCTTTCGCTTCACTCCGGGGCTTCCTTTTGGAAGGTTCTGGACCAGAAGTAAAGTATGGCAATCGTCATCTAGATAGGAGCTACTGGTTGTGTGAATGCTGGGAGAAAAGCACTGCACATTAATGCTGCTGTGCACCAGTTTGGGTCCGTGTACCTTCCTTAAATTCTATTTCCAATTCTGAAACGCAACTCAAAAAACTAAATCAAGGCCGTTTTTTGATTTTTATTATATATGGCAGATTTTAAAACAAACAAAAAAGGGTTGATTTTCATTAAAATATTGCCTTAAAATTGGATTTTGTGCTGTTTTCCTTTTATGGATTTGAATTTTTCCAGATAAACGTAAAAAAATTTGCTAAATTTTGTGGTTATCTTTGTGATGACAAATTGAACCGGAATCAGTATTTTAGCTTTAGTTTTTAGCATAACAGTAACATCTTTATTTAGCAGGAGTCCTATTGAGTCCTATGTATAAAAGAGTGTCATTAAATAGTGGTCCACCTTTTGTTTCAGAAATGCAAATAGAAAAAAAGGTCCGAAACTGTTAGCGTTATGCTAAAAACATGCTAAACGCAAAGGAAAGGCTAAAATACTGCTTCCGGTTCAATTTGTCCTCACACAGATAATGCACATTTTTGTCCTTATCTGAAAAAAAATTAATCCATAAAAGGAAAACAGCACAAAATCAAATTTAATGGCAATATTTGAATGAAAATCAACCCCTTTTTGCTTGTTTTCAAACCTGCCATATATAATAAAAATCGAAAAACGGCCCTAATTTAATTTTTTTGATTTGCGTTTCAGAATTGGAAATAGAATGAAGGGAAGGTAGTTTGGACAAAACCCTTCTCATTTAACATAGTGGGGAAGTGTTCCTAAACATTTGAGGTCCGTGTACCTTTCCGTTCATTCTATTTACAATTCTGAAACGCAAATCAAAAAACTAAATCAAGGCCGTTTTTCGATTTTTACTATCTATGGCAGTTTTTAAAACAAACAAAAAAGGGTTGATTTTCATTAAAATATTGCCACAAAATTGGATTTTGTGCTGTTTTCCTTTTATGGATTTTTATTTTTCCAGGTAAACACAAAAATCAAATTTATGTTTATCCAAAATGCAAAAATGCGTGGTTATCTGTGTGATGACAAACCGGGAGCAGTATTTTAGCTTTTCCTTCGCGTTTAGCATGTTTTTAACATAATCTTTGTTCAGCAGGAGTCCTATTGCCCTTTTAAAAAAGTGTAATTAAATAATTGTCCAACTTCTGCTTCAGAAATGAAAATAGAAAAAAATGGCCCAAAATTTGTTTTTTAAATTGCATTTAAGAATTGGAAATAGAATGAACGGAAGGACAAACCCTCTCATTTAACAACATGGGGAAGTGTTCCTAAACATTTGAGGTCCGTGTTCATTCTATTTCCAATTCTGAAACGCAAATCAAAAAACTAAATCAAGGCTGTTTTTCGATTTTTATCATGTATGGCAGATTTTAAAACCAACAAAAAAGGGTTGATTTTCATTCAAATTCTGCCATAAAATTGGATTTTGTGCTGTTTTCCTTTTATGGATTTTAATTTTTCCAGATAAACGCAAAAAAATTTGCTAAAATTTGTGGTTATCTTTGTGATGACAAATTGAACCGGAATCAGTATTTTAGCTTTAGTTTTTAGCATAACGGTGACATCTTTGTTTAGCAGGAGTCCTATTGAGTCCTATGTATAAAAGAGTGTCATTAAATAGTTGTCCAACTTTTGTTTCAGAAATGAAAATAGAATAAATGGTCCGAAACTGTTAGCGTTATGCTAAAAACATGCTAAACGCAAAGGAAAGGCTAAAATACTGCTTCCGGTTCAATTTGTCCTCACACAGATAATACACATTTTCGTGTTTATCTGAAAAAAAATTAATCCATAAAAGGAAAACAGCACAAAATCCAATTTAATGGCAATATTTGAATGAAAATCAACCCCTTTTTGTTTGTTTTCAAACCTGCCATATATAATAAAAATCGAAAAACGGCCCTAATTTAATTTTTTTGATTTGCGTTTCAGAATTGGAAATAGAATGAAGGGAAGGTACACGGACCAGTTTGGACAAAACCCTCTCATTTAACAACGTGGGGAAGTGTTCCTAAACATTTGAGGTCCGTGTACCTTTCCGTTCATTCTATTTCCAATTCTGAAACGCAAATAAAAAAACTAAATTAGGGCCGTTTTTCGATTTTTACTAAATATGGCAAATTTGACAACAAACAGTTAATTTTCATTAAAATATTCCCATAAAATTGGATTTTGTGCTGTTTTCCTTTTATGGATTTTTATTTTTCCAGGTAAACACAAAAATCAAATTTATGTTTATCCAAAATGCAAAAATGCGTGGTTATCTGTGTGATGACAAACCGGAAGAAGTATATTAGCTTTTCCTTCGCGTTTAGTATGTTTTTAGCATAACGCTAACATCTTTGTTCAGCAGGAGTCCTATTGCGCTTTTAAAAAAGTGTAATTAAATAATTGTCCAATTTTTGTTTCAGAAATGAAAATGAAAAAAATGGCCCAAAATTTGTTTTTTAATTTGCATTTAAGAATTGGAAATAGAATGAACGGAAGGACAAACTCTCTCATTTAACAACATGGGGAAGTGTTCCTGAACATTTGAGGTCTGTTCATTCTATTTCCAATTCTGAAACGCAAATCAAAAAACAAAATTAGGGTAATTTTTCGATTTTTATTATATACGGCAGATTTGAAAACAAACAAAAAAGGGGTTGATTTTCATTAAAATATTGCCATAAAATTGGATTTTGTGCTGTTTTCCTTTTATGGATTTTAATTTCTCCAGATAAACACAAAAATCGAAAAAAATGTTCATCCAAAATGCAAAAATGCGTGTTGAGCTGTGTGATGACAGATTGAACCGGAAGCAGTATTTCAGCTTTCCCTTTGTGTTTAGCATGTTGTTTTTTTTTTAGCATAAGGCTAACATCTTTGTTCTTCGGAAGGTACACGGGTTCTATTTCCAATTTTTAAATGCCTGTGATGAGGTGGCGACTTGTCCAGGGTGTACCCCGCCTTCCGCCCAAATGCAGCTGAGATAGGCTCCAGCACCCCCCCTGTGACCCCGAAAGGGACAAGCGGTAGAAAATGGATGGATGGAAATTCAAATCAAAAAACTAATTTCGGGCCATTTTTTCTATTTTTTAAAAACAACAAAGATGCTCAACAAAGATTATACTAAAAACATGCCAAAGGAAAAGCTAAAATACTGCTTCTGATTCAATTTGTCATCACACAGGTGCATTTTTGCATTTTGGATGAACATATTTTTCTGTTAATCTGGAAAAACAAAAATCCATAAAAGTAAAACAGCACAATATCCAATTTTATGGCAGGATTTTAATAAAAAATCAACCCTTTTTTGTTTGTTTTCAAATATGCAGTATATAATAAAAATGGAAAAACGGCCCTAATTTAGTTTTTTAATTTGCATTAAATAGAATGAAGGGAATGTACACAGACCAGTTTGGACAAACCCTCTCATTTAACAACATGGGGAAGTGTTCCTAAACATTTGACTGGTACTGTATACCGTTATTATTATTATTATAACAAAACTGCTTTTTATTGCACTTATTTGCGTTGCTCAAGGCTTCTTTTGACACGTTGTATGTTCAGAAATATTATTTAAAGATTAAAGGTGAGATTTGGTTACACTACAGTGTAATCACGTTTCTAATCGGAAACTTTGCAACTTCTTGTTTATTTTGACACCCAAAGAGAGATTAATCAAAAAGATCATTTTGTACTTTCACTTATTTTTTGGGGCGGATCTCCTCAAAAAAAAAAAAAAAAAAAAATCATCACCACATCCGTTGATTTGTTTTTCTTCCGTTACAGTAAGTCTGCCTCAACATTTTTTGCATCTAAATTGTTGTAAATGGTGTACAGTTTGACAATGTGTTGATGGTCTTGTTTGCTGAGTGCTATTTAATATTATTATTATGATTATTATTATTATTATTGCCATGTGTCTTTGCAAAAGATGTAAAGGAGAGCACTGAAATGATTCATTTATGCCTTCTGTGTAATGGTATGAACTGTGTACAGTCAAATCTATATGAGGAAAATAAAGCTGGATTGTCTTTTGGGTTAAACGCTGCTCAGGTTTTGTCCACTACATGAAATCCATCCATCCATCCATCTTCTTCCGCTTATCCGAGGTCGGGTCGCGGGGGCAGCAGCCTAAGCAGGGAAGCCCAGACTTCCCTCTCCCCAGCCACTTCGTCCAGCTCCTCCCGGGGGATCCCGAGGCGTTCCCAGGCCAGCCGGGAGACATAGTCTTCCCAACGTGTCCTGGGTCTTCCTCGTGGCCTCCTACCGGTCGGACATGCCCTAAACACCTCCTTAGGGAGGCGCTCGGGTGGCATCCTGACCAGATGCCCGAACCACCTCATCTGGCTCCTCTCGATGTGGAGGAGCAGCGGCTTTACTTTGAGCTCCCCCCGGATGACAGAGCTTCTCACCCTATCTCTAAGAAAGAGCCCCGCCACCCGGCGGAGGAAACTCATTTCGGCCGCTTGTACCCGTGATCTTGTCCTTTCGGTCATAACCCAAAGCTCATGACCATAGGTGAGGATGGGAACGTAGATCGACCGGTAAATTGAGAGCTTTGCCTTCCGGCTCAGCTCCTTCTTCACCACAACGGATCGATACAGCGTCCGCATTACTGAAGACGCCGCACCGATCCGCCTGTCGATCTCACGATCCACTCTTCCCTCACTCGTGAACAAGACTCCAAGGTACTTGAACTCCTCCACTTGGGGCAAGATCTCCTCCCCAACCCGGAGATGGCACTCCACTTTTCCGGGCGAGAACCATGGACTCGGACTTGGAGGTGCTGATTCTCATCCCAGTCGCTTCACACTCAGCTGCGAACCGATCCAGTGAGAGCTGAAGATCCTGGCCAGATGAAGCCATCAGGACCAAATCATCTGCAAAAAGCAGAGACGTAATCCTGCAGCCACCAAACCGGATCCCCTCAACGCCTTTACTGCGCCTAGAAATTCTGTCCATAAAAGTTATGAACAGAATCGGTGACAAAGGGCAGCCTTGGCGGAGTCCAACCCTCACCGGAAACGTGTCCGACTTACTGCCGGCAATGCGAACCAAGCTCTGACACTGATCATACAGGGAGCGGACCGCCACAATCAGACAGTCCGAAACCCCATACTCTCTGAGCACTCCCCACAGGACTTCCCGAGGGACACGGTCGAATGCCTTCTCCAAGTCCACAAAGCACATGTAGACTGGTTGGGCAAACTCCCATGCACCCTCAAGGACCCTGCCGAGAGTATAGAGCTGGTCCACAGTTCCACGACCAGGACGAAAACCACACTGTTCCTCCTGAATCCGAGGTTCGACTATCCGGCGTAGCCTCCTCTCCAGTACACCTGAATAGACCTTACCGGGAAGGCTGAGGAGTGTGATCCCACGATAGTTAGAACACACCCTCCGGTTCCCCTTTTTAAAGAGAGGAACCACCACCCCGGTCTGCCAATCCAGAGGTACTGCCCCCGATGTCCACGCGATGCTGCAGAGTCTTGTCAACCAAGACAGCCCTACAGCATCCAGAGCCTTAAGGAACTCCGGGCGGATCTCATCCACCCCCGGGGCCTTGCCACCGAGGAGCTTTTTAACTACCTCAGCAACCTCAGCCCCAGAAATAGGAGAGCCCACCACAGATTCCTCAGGCACTGCTTCCTCATAGGAAGACGTGTTGGTGGGATTGAGGAGGTCTTCGAAGTATTCCCTCCACCGATCCACAACTTCCGCAGTCGAGGTCAGCAGAACACCATCCGCACCATACACGGTGTTGGTAGTGCACTGCTTCCCCTTCCTGAGGCGGTGGATGGTGGTCCAGAATCGCTTCGAAGCCGTCCGGAAGTCGTTTTCCATGGCTTCCCCGAACTCCTCCCATGTCCGAGTTTTTGCCTCCGCGACCGCTGAAGCCGCACACCGCTTGGCCTGTCGGTACCTGTCCGCTGCCTCAGGAGTCCCATGAGCCAAAAGAACCCGATAGGACTCCTTCTTCAGCTTGACGGCATCCCTCACCGCCGGTGTCCACCAACGGGTTCTAGGATTACCGCCACGACAGGCACCAACTACCCTGCGGCCACAGCTCCAATCAGCCGCCTCGACAATAGAGGTGCGGAACATGGTCCACTCGGACTCAATGTCCAGCACCTCCCTCGTGACATGTTCAAAGTTCTTCCGGAGGTGGGAATTGAAACTCTCTCTGACAGGAGACTCTGCCAGACGTTCCCAGCAAACCCTCACAATGCGTTTGGGCCTGCCAGGTCTGTCCGGCATCCTCCCCCACCATCGCAGCCAACTCACCACCAGGTGGTGATCGGTAGAAAGCTCCGCCCCTCTCTTCACCCGAGTGTCCAAAACATGAGGCCGCAAATCCGATGACACAACTACAAAGTCGATCATAGAACTGCGGCCTAGGGTGTCCTGGTGCCAAGTGCACATATGGACACCCTTATGCTTGAACATGGTGTTCGTTATGGACAATCCGTGACGGGCACAAAAGTCCAATAACAAAACACCACTTGGGTTCAGATCCGGGCGGACATTCTTCCCAATCACGCCTCTCCAGGTTTCACTGTCGTTGCCAATATGAGCGTTGAAGTCCCCCAGTAGAACGAGGGAATCACCCGGGGGAGCACTCTCAAGTACTCCCTCGAGTGAATCCAAAAAGGGTGGGTACTCTGAGCTGCTGTTTGGCGCGTAAGCGCAAACAACAGTCAGGACCCGTCCCCCCACCCGAAGGCGGAGGGAAGCTACCCTCTCGTCCACCGGGTTGAACTCCAACATGCAGGCTCTGAGCCGGGGGCAACAAGAATTGCCACCCCAGCCCGTCGCCTCTCACTGCTGGCAACGCCAGAGTGGAAGAGAGTCCAGCCCCTCTCGAGAGAACTGGTTCCAGAGCCCTTGCTGTGCGTCGAGGTGAGTCCGACTATATCCAACCGGAACTTCTCTACCTCGCGCACTAGCTCAGGCTCCTTCCCCCCCAGCGAGGTGACGTTCCACGTCCCAAGAGCTAGCTTCTGTAGCCGAGGATCGGACCGCCAAGTGCCCTGCCTTCGGCTACCGCCCAGCTCACATTGCACCCGACCTCTATGGCCCCTGCTATGGGTGGTGAGCCCATTGGAGGGGGGACCCACGTTGCCTCTTCGGGCTGTGCGCGGCCGGGCCCCATGGGGACAGGCCCGGCCACCAGGCGCTCGCCATCGTGCCCCAACTCCGGGCCTGGCTCCGGAGGGGGGCCCCGGTGACCCGCGTCCGGGCGAGGGAAATCTGAGTCTCGGTTCTTGCATTTCCATAGAAGTCTTCGAGCTGCTCTTTGTCTGATCCCTCACCTAGGACCTGTTTGTCTTGGGAGACCCTACCAGGGGGCATGGAAGCCCCCGGACAACATAGCTCCTAGGATCATTGGGACACGCAGACTCCTCTACCACGTTAAGGTGGCAGCTCAGAGAGGAGCACTACATGAAATGTACACTATATTGCCAAAAGTGTTTGGCCACCCATCCAAATGATGAAAATCAGGTGTCCTAATCACTTGGCCCAGTGTATAAAATCAAGCACTCAGGCATGGAGACTATTTCTACAAACCCCGTTTCCATATGAGTTGGGAAATTGTGTTAGATGTTAAATGGAAAACAATGATTTGCAAATCCTTTTCAACCCATATTCAATTGAATGCACTACAAAGACAAGCTATTTGATGTTCAAACTCATAAACTTTTTTTTTTTTTTTTGCAAATACTAATTAACTTAGAATTTCATGGCTGCAACATGTGTCAAAGTAGTTGGGAAAGGGCATGTTCACTACTGTGTTACATGGCCTTTCCTTTTAACAACACTCAATAAATGATTGGGAACTGAGGAAACTAATTGTTGAAGCTTTGAAAGTGGAATTCTTTCCCATTCTTGTTTGATGTAGAGCTTCAGTCGTTCAACAGCCCGGGGTCTCCGTTGTCGTATTTTACGCTTCATAACAGGTCTGGACTGCAGGCGGACCAGGAAAGTACCCGCACTCTTTTTTTACGAAGCCACGCTGTTGTAACACGTGCTGAATGAGGCTTGGCATTGTCTTGCTAAAATAAGCATGGGCGCCCATGAAAAAGACGGCGTTTAGATGGTAGCACATGTTGTTCCAAAACCTGTATGTACCTTTCAGCATTAATGGTGCCTTCACAGATGTGTAAGTTACCCATGCCTTGGGCACTAATGCACCCCCATACCATCACAGATGCTGGCTTTTGAACTTTGCGTTGATAACAGTCTGGATGGTTGCTTCCCCTTTGATCCGGATGACACGATGTCAAATATTTCCAAAAACAATTTGAAATGTGGACTTGTCAGACCACAGAACACTTTTCCACTTTGCATGAGTCCATCTTAGATGATCTCGGGCCCAGAGAAGCCGGCGGCGTTTCTGGATGTTGTTGATAAATGGCTTTCGCTTTGCATAGTAGAGCTTTAACTTGCACTTACAGATGTAGCGACAAACTGTATGTAGTGACAGTGGTTTTCTGAAGTGTTCCTGAGCGCATGTGGTGATATCCTTTAGAGATTGATGTGCCGTCTGAGGGATCGAAGGTCACGGTCATTCAATGTTGGTTTCCGGCCATGCCGCTTACGTAGATGTTGAAATCCCTAAATTTCTTGCAATTGCACTTTGAGAAACGTTGTTCTTAAACTGTTTGACTATTTGCTCACGCAGTTGTGGACAAAGGGGTGTACCTCGCCCCATCCTTTCTTGTGAAAGACCGAGTATTTTTTGGGAAGCTGTTTTTATACCCAATCATGGCACCCACCTGTTCCCAATTAGCCTGCACACCTGTGTGATGTTCCAAATAAGTGTTTGATGAGCATTCCTCAACTTTATCAGTATTTATTGCCACCTTTCCCAACTTCTTTGTCACGTGTTGCTGGCAATTAATGATTATTTGCAAAAAAAAAAAAGTTTATCAGTTTGAACATCAAATATGTTGTCTTTGTAGCATATTCAACTGAATATGGGTTGAAAATGATTTGCAAATCATTATATTCCGTTTATATTTACATCTAACACAATTTCCCAACTCATATGGAAACGGGGTTTGTACAAACATTTGTGAAAGAATGGGCCGCTCTCAGTGATTTCCAGCGTGGAACTGTCATAGGATGCCACCTGTGCAACAAATACAGTCGTGAAATTTCCGCGCTCCTAAATATTCCAAAGTCAATTTTATCATAAGAAAAGTGAAGCGTTTGGGAACAACAGCAACTCAGCCACCAAGTGACAGAGAGGGGTCGGCGGGCGCTGAAGCGCATAGTGCAAAGATTTTCTGCACAGTCAGTTGCTACAGAGCTCCAAACTTCATGTGACCTTCCAATTAGCCCACGTACAGTACGCAGAGAGCTTTATGGAATGGGTTTCCATGGCCGAGCAGCTGCATCTAAGCCAGTGGTTCTTAACCTTGTTGGAGGTACCGAACCCCACCAGTTTCATATGCGCATTCACCGAACCCTTCTTTAGTGAAAAATAGTTTTTGGTTTTTTTCAAATTCAAGACAAAGTTATATGTTTTTGGTAACACTTTAGTATGGGGAACATATTGTAAGTAGCAAAGACTTCATTTAGAGTTATTTGGACACTAGGGGAACATATTCTAAGTACCGTCTTTTTCAGACTATAAGTCGCAGTTTTTTTCATAGTTTGGCCGGGGGTGCGACTTATACTCAGGAGCGACTTATGTGTGAAATTATTAACACATTACCGTAAAATATCAAATAATATTATTTAGCTCAATCATGTAAGAGACTAGACGTATAAGATTTCATGAGATTTAGCAATTAGGAGTGACAGATTGTTTGGTAAACGTATAGCATGTTCTATATGTTATAGTTATTTGAATGACTCTTACCATAATATGTTACGTTAACATACCAGGCACGTTCTCAGTTGGTTATTTATGCATCATATAACGTACACTTATTCAGCCTGTTGTTCACTATTCTTTATTTATTTTAATTTACCTTTCAAATGTCTATTCTTGGTGTTGGGTTTTATCAGATGAATTTCCCCCAAAAATGCGACTTATACTCCAGTGCGACTTATATATGTTTTTTTCCTTCTTTATTATGTATTTTCGGCCGGTGCGACTTATTCTCCGGAGCGACTTATACTCCGAAAAATACGGTAATAAAGACTTAATTTAGAGTTATTTGGTTAGGGTTAGGGTTAGAGGGTTAGGGTCAGGGTTAGAGGGTTAGGGTTATAATAAGGTCATGCCGAATAAGGCATTAATAAGTACTTAATAATGACTAGTTAAGAGCCAATATGTTGCCAATTTGCATGTTAGTAAGCAACTAATTAATGGTGAATATGTTCCCCATACTAAAGTGTCACCATGTTTTTTTTACTGGTGCACAAAATGAACCGTGCATGAACATCACCTTGTTCAAAGAACAAAACCAACACAGTGCATAAACTCATAACAAATTACTAGTATCCGTAATACGCTGATAAGGAGAAGTTTGTATTTACACGATGAGTCGGGTGTGTCTTGACCTCCGCCGAACCCCTGAGGCCGACTCACCGAACCCCTGGGGTTCGATAGAACCCAGGTTAAGAACCACTGGTCTAAGCCATACATCACCAAGTCCAATGCAAAACGTGGGATGCAGTGGTGTAGAGCCAGTCACCACTAGACTCTAGAGCAGTGGAGATGCGTTCTCTGGAGTGATGAATCACGCTTTTCCATCTGGCAATCTGATGGACCAGTCTGGGTTTGAATGTTGCCAGGAAAATGCTATATTTCGGACTGCATTGTGCCGAGTGTGAAATTTGGTGAAGGAGGAATTATGATGTGGGGTTGGTTTTCCAGAAGTTGAGCTTGGCCCCTTAGTTCCAGTGAAAGGAACTTTGAATGCTCCAGGATACCAAAACATTTTGGACAATACCATGGGATGGCACTTCAAGTTCATATGTGAGTAAAGGCAGGTGGCCAAATACTTTTGGCAATATAGCGTATGTGCTGTTGTGCTATTTTGGCCTTATCGAAACGCTCTTTAGAGACAGTTAACCCGCAAATTCATTTAGCCATTGAGAGCATTTACCACACACTTAGGGGCTCTATTCAATTGTGGGGATCCATTTAGTAGCACAGGCGGACAGCGGAGGGTCAGTTAACAGTGATTGATGCTCTCTCAGGACGGGGGCCACCACAAAGACGCATGAGCAGGAAAAAAAACAGGATTGAATAAACAAACAGATGCTTGATCCTGTCACTCTTAAAGCAGATTGTATCGCTAATCCCCCGTGCTGGTAAATAATTGTGAAGCGCTTTGTACAAAACGTGTTAGTAATCTAGATTTGGTACGTCTCATCTGAACTTGAAATACATGGTTGTGTAGACACTGGCCATTGTTTTTAAATGCTCTAATTACAGGTACTGGCCTTTTTATTGATGTGGACCACAAAAAGGAAGGGAGAATTAAAGCTGCAAGCAGCAATGGACGGGACCGACTTTGACGGCACATAAAATCCAAACCGGAGCAGTAATTAAAACTCTTTGGTCAACTTTTAATCGGAAGGGTTTAATCTCTCTCCTGTGCTAGTTTGAAGCCGACACGACAAACGCGCTCAGAGGAGATAATGTTTGAAAAAAGGTGACCGGTTTTTACAAAACTTTTGTTTTGAAGGGGGAATAGCAAACTTCATGTTGATTTTTGCTGGGGGTTGTCAATATATGAAATGTAGGTCTGAATGATACCACATAGATGTTTTCGTTTAATGTCTCTGCAACATTCCTACTGGACGTTACAGGCAGTTTTGTCTGAGTTTTCTTCCTAGGAGCAGTTGTGTCTGTGTTTTCTTCCTTGGGGGCGCTAGAGTGCTATTTTGAGTTTTGGGGTTGGGTTTTTTTATTAGATCGCAATTTTTGCAAAAATTACTGTTTTTACGAAACTTTGTTTTGAAGGGGGAATTGCCAACTTCCTGTTGATTTTTGCTGAAGGATGTCAGTGTATGAAATCTAGGTCTAAGTTACAAGCACTTTTGTATGTGTTTTTCCTAGGGGGCGCTAGAGCGCAATTTTGTGTTTTTTTTTTTTTTTTTTTTATTAGATGGCAATTTTCGCCAGTCCTGATGTGTGTGTCAAATATGGTGAGTTTTGAAGCATGTTAAGGGGGTCAAATTACAGCTCAAAGAGGCGGCGGAATAATAATAATAAAACCTTACAATTACAATAGGGTCCTCTGTCCCAAAGGGACATTGCGGTCCCTAATTAATTGGAAGCTGTTATTATTTATATTCCAAAACTAATTTTTCAGCTTTAATAATGGTTCAGATTGCATTAAAAAGCGGAAAGGAAAATGTGGCTCTCTTTGACCACATGGTCAGTTGAGGTGTCTAGGTACAAAACCCAAAACCAGTGAAGTTGGCACACTGTATAAATGGTAAATAAAAACAGAATACAATGATTTGCAAATCCTTTTCAACCTATATTCAATTGAATAGACTGCAAAGACAAGATACTTAACGTTCGAACTGGTAAACTTTGTTATTTTTTGCAAATATTAGCTCATTTGGAATTTGATGCCTGCAACATGTTTCAAAAAAGCTGGCACAAGTGGCAAAAAAGACAGACAATGCTTATTTGGAATATCCCACAGGTGGACAGGCTAACTGGGAGCAGGTGGGTGCCATGATTGGGTATAAAAGCAGCTTCCATGAAATGCTCAGTCATTCACAAACAAGGATGAAGTGAGGGTCACCACTTTCTGAACAAATGCGTGAGCAAATTGTCCAACACTTTAAGAACAACATTTCTCAAAGAGCTATTGCAAGGAATTTCGGGATTTCACCATCTATGGTCTGTAATATCATCAAAAGGTTCCGAGAATATGGAGAAATCAAGGTATGGCCGAAAAACAACATTGAATGCCTGTGACCTTCAATCCCTTAGGCGATACTGCATCAAAAAGCAACATCATTGTGTAAAGGATATCACCGCATGGGCTCAGGAACACTTCAGAAAACCACGGTCAGTAACTACAGTTCGTCGCTACATCTGTAAGTGCAAGTTAAAACTCTACTATGCAAAGCAAAAGCCATTTATCAACAACATCCAGAAATGCTGCCAGCTTCGGTGGGTCCGAGCTCCTCTAAGAAGGACTGATGCAAAATGGAAAAGTGTTCTGTGGTCTGAAGAATCCACATTTCAAATTGTTTTTAGAAACTGAGGGCATTGTGTCCTCTGGAACAAAGAGGAAAAGAACCATTCGAGGTGCAAAGTTCAAAAGCCAGTATGGGGGTGTATTAGTGCCCAAGGCATGGGTAACTTACACATCTGTGAAGGCACCATTAATGCTGAAAGGTACATACAGGTTTTGGAGCAACATATGTTGCCATCCAAGCAACGTTCTTTTCATGGACGCCCCTGCTTATTTCAGCAACACAATGCCAAGCCACATTCTGCACGTGTTACAACAGCGTGGCTTCATAGTAAAAGAGATTGGCCTGCCTGTAGTCCAGACCTGTCTCCCATTGAACATGTGTGGCGCATTATGAAGCCTAAAATACCACAACGGAGACCCCGGACTGTTGAACAACTTAAGCTGTACATCAAGCAAGAATAGGAAATAATTCCACCTGAGAAGCTTAAAAAATGTGTCTCCTCAGTTCCCAAACGTTTACTGAGTGTTGTTAAAAGGAAAGGCCATGTAACACAATGGTGAACATGCCCTTTCCCAACTACTTTGGCACGTGTTGCAGCCATGAAATTGTAAGTTAATTATTATTTGCAAAAAAAAAAAAAAGTTTATGAGTTTGAACATCAAATATTTGTCTTTGTAGTGCATTCAACTGAATATGGGTTGAAAAGGATTTGCAAATCATTGTATTCCGTTTATATTTACATCTAACACAATTTCCCAACTCATATGGAAACGGGGTTTGTATTTATTCACCATTTGGATGCAAAGATGCTAGTGATTAACAACGTATGAAAGTCCAATGAAATGACCTGGCAGCATACTTATATGTATATGCTCATTTGTATGCGAGAATGTGCAGCATTAGGTTGGGCCAGAGCAAACCCAAACCTAAGTGATATTGATTCCTGTGTGTTTTGCTGAATTATATAAAGAAACAACCAACAAGAAAATGAGTCAGCTTGAAGTTTGCATGAAATGTTGCAAATGGAGATGATTTTGATTTAAGCATTGTTTGGCCAGAGAATGTGCATTAATGGATAGGCTGTAATAGTAGTGGCCTTACAAAGATAAAAAGGCGCACAGACAGTTAGGATAATTTACACGCCACTTACAGCACTAGTATACAAATAAATCTGTGGCAACTCCGCCACTGTTGCTTTTGAGAAGATGACAAACACGAGCACAGACGCCA
Source organism: Nerophis lumbriciformis (assembly GCF_033978685.3). NCBI lineage: Eukaryota > Metazoa > Chordata > Actinopteri > Syngnathiformes > Syngnathidae > Nerophis > Nerophis lumbriciformis. The sequence continues at coordinate 19,477,281 of NC_084565.2, forward strand.
TTATCATCGATCGCCAGGGTTTTATTACTAACTTTCTAAAGGAAACGTTTTTTTTTTTTCCTTCCTGCAAAGCATGAATAAATTAACATGCAAAATAGACATGATTTGTTTGGACCTGAAAGTCAATCTATAGCAGCATTAAGACTTTTCCACTCCCGCAGTGAACAATGATGTGCAGGATGATGGAGTGAGGAGCTGCAGTCAAACAGGGGCCTTTCAATGACAGCCTCAAGGTCGTGAGTGCTGTGCTGTTTTCATGGCAAATTGCACTTTTTCCACCCAATAGTATCAGCTGCACGTCACGCGACCACTGGAGGAAAACAATCAAATACTGAGATTTACATTTGGAAACGATCTGGAAACAAATATGTACAAAACCCAAAACCAGTGAAGTTGGCACTTTGTGTAATTCGTAAATAAAAAATAGAATACAAAGATTTGCAAATCATTTTCAACTTATATTCAATTGAATAGACTGCAAAGACAAGATATTTAATGTTCAAACTGAGAAAATTCTTTTTTTTTTGGCAAATAATCATTAACTTAGAATTTAATGTCAGCAACACATTGCAAAAAAGTTGGCACAGGGGCATGTTTACCACTGTGTTACATGGCCTTTCCTTTTAACACTAATACAACCCCATACCATTACAGATGCTGGCTTTTGAACTTTGCGCCTATAACAGTCCGGATGGTTCTTTTTCTCTTCGGTCCACAGTTTCCAAAAACAATTTGAAATGTGGACTTGTCAGACCACAGAACACTTCCCCACTTTGCATCAGTCCATCTTAGATGAGCTCGGGCCCAGCGAAGCCAGCAGTGTTTCTGGGTGTTGTTGATAAAAGGCTTTTACTTTGCATAGTAGAGCTTTAACTTGCACCTACAGATGCAGCAACAAAGTGTAGTTACTGACAGTTCCTGAGCCCATGTGGTGATATCCTTTACACACTGATTTCGCTTTTTGATGCAGTACCGCCTGAGGGATCGGAGGTCAAAGGCATTGCCTCTTACGTGCAGTGATTTCTCCAGATTCTCTGAACCTTTTGATGATATTAGGGACCGTAGATGGTGAAATCCCTAAATTCCTTGCAATAGCTGGTTGAGAAATGTTGTTCTTAAACTGTTGGACAATTTTCTCACGCATTTGTTGACAAAGTGGTGACCCTTGCCCCATCCTTGTTTGTGAATGACTGAGCATTTCATAGAAGCTGCTTTTATACCCAATCATGGCACCCACCTGTTCCCAATTAGCCTGTTCACCTGTGGGATGTTCCAAATAAGTGTTTGATGAGCATTCCCCAACTTTCTCAGTCTTTTTTGCCACTTGTGCCAGCTTTTTTGAAACATGTTGCAGGAATCAAATTCCAAATGAGCAAAAATAAATATAAATATAAATAAATATTTGCAAAAAATAACGTTTTCCAGTTCGAACGTTAAATATCTTGCCTTTGCAGTCTATTCAATTGAATATAAGTTGAAAAGGATTTGCAAATCATTGTATTCTGTTTTTTTATTTATGATTTACACAACGTGCCAACTTCACTGGTTTTGGGTTTTGTATTTTAAAATATTTATTTATGACTTCCTCTGCTGTGTGGGGCAGCAAAAACAGCACACTATTTTGTAACGTGCAAAACAAATTATATTAAATTCATGAGGCCAATAGTAAAAGTTAATTGTGTGTACGTTTATTCTAATGTGTTCCGAGCTCTTATCTGTAATGAAACTATAACAATGTAAAAGGTTTTACACAAATTACTTTTACTTTGCGTATTTTTCTGCTTTTTAAATGCAGTTAACATCCACAATCATTGTCATAGATAGGCTTCAGTGTGTCGTAACAAAGACAAAAAGTGAAAAACATTTGAACAAAATACAGGTATGGTGCCTGAGGGGGAGGCGTGCGGCGCGGAAGAGCAAAATTGAAGGCCCATAATGGAAGCATAATGGGCTTAGTGTCAGAGTCTTGCAGACGGGCCGAGGGGGGCGATGTCACCCTCTCTTAATTCAAACTAGTATTACAGGCTTTAGGAAGGCACAAAGAGACACACTGAAGCCACCTAAACAGGCTTTTGCGATACACACGCTGCCTAAGGGCTGGATGTGGATGGAATCCATAAGAATGATATGGTCACAGTCTCTTTGTGGGATTGTAGACCATCATGAGTCACACTCGGGCTGAATACTCAAAAGTTTTCCATTGTTTCTACTCAAGATTTCATTTAAAGGGTTAATTCAGGGAGAAGATGCTGACTCAACAAATGGGACCCAGGCTACTGTTGTGACAGAAGGTTCCAGTGGCGGGCCGTGCGTTTCTCACCTAGGCCTTCAGTAATGTCCGACTTCAATGATTATCTCTCAAGCAGTGACGTGCAGTCACTAGAGGCAGGTGAGGCGGGGCCTCACCTGCCATCATGGAAAGAAAAAAAATGTAAAAAGAAAAAATTTGTATTAAATTGTTATATGTATCCAGTGATTATACTATAAAGTTATTTTCCATTTAACTTCACCAGTTTTAGATTATTTTTATTTAAAATCGCTGAATTTTCACATTTGCTGTTCAAATACTGAGAAGAGACGGTGCGGTGAACAGCAGCCAGTTGAGGCACGTCACTGCGTTGTGTCTCACCATGGATTGCGGACTCGGCTAACTGCTGGCCTGCTGTGCAGTGAGACCGTATTGCTATATGAACTATATTATACATTTCCATAGTTTAGTTAGCTGAGGTATATAATGTACAGTGTATTTTGTCAACAACTGTATGTGTGACGTATTTCTTGTGCTGAGCGATCACAAAACGGCTGCAAAAGACGCACTGGCTGAGGCTCGCAGTAATCCCGCCTCCTGCACCCCCGCCGTAGAATGCAACCCCTGACGGGAGTGTTATATCAACTAAAGCCCTCACTTAAACTTTCCACGTGCAAGATTGAATCTATTTAAAAAAGTTATTTCATAAGAAGCCAAAAAGTGCAAAAACAATAATGTTCGTGTTGGAGGAGTTGTGAATGACTGCAGGGCCACAACATTAGGTACACCTGCAGACTGCAGGTGTACCTAATTCACAACTCCTCCAACACATACATTATTGTTTTTGCACTTTTTGGCTTCTTATTTTGTAACCTATTTTTATGGGCTTTCCTCTTTGTGATGTTAAGTTCCTGTTATGCGCTGTTATATGCCTTGAGCTCTTATTTTGAAGGCGCTAAGAGCGGAAGTGATGACACGTTGGAGTGGAGCAGAGGTTTTTGAAAGAATGTAAATAAAGTGGTCCTCGTGTAAACTGGAGCCTCCGTGTTTGTTATTTTGTAGTTTCATACAGTATAGGCGACATATATAAACCCTCGGTTACACTTTTTTAAATAGATTCACTCTTGCACGTGGAAAGTTTAAGTGAGGGCTTTAGTTGATATAACACTCCCGTCAGGGGGTGCATTCTACGGCGGGGGTGCAATAATCCAGCACAACAGCAGCGCATGGACTTCATTTATAAGTAAAGGTAAGACCATAATATTGTTTTTTTTATTAAATGTGCTTTTTTGTGTGCTAAAGTTTGTATGTGTAAAGTTAAAGTTAAGTTAAAGTACCAATGATTGTCACACACACACTAGGTGTAATGAAATGTGTCCTCTGCATTTGACCCATCCCCTTGATCACCCCCTGGGAGGTGAGGGGAGCAGTGGGCAGCAGCGGCACCGCGCCCGGGAATAATTTTTGGTGATTTAACCCCCAATTCCAACCCTTGATGCTGAGTGCCAAGCAGGGAGGAATGCTGGTATGAGCTTTTAAACATAACCCGTTAACTGCTGCCAATCAAATGGTGAATAAGATACTCTTTAGGGTTCATATGTTTGTAAAACTGACTGTGATGAAGTCAGTGCCTCACCAGCCATCAACCTCACCGCACGTCACAGATACCATAATTGATGTCACCACATGACCATTGCTGGAGAAATACTTTACAGAAACACATCTACGCACTACTGGTCATTGAACCACATCAACAGTGTACAAAATCGATTATTTGGCGCATTTAAAAATCAATAAACCCGCGTCAGCAATTAAAACACATATTATGTGGTACTGTCAAAATTAAAATTGCAAAAAACTAGGGATGTCCGATAATGGCTTATTGCCGATATCCTATATTCCGATATTATCCAACTCTTTAATTACCGATACCGGTATCAACCGATACCGCTATCAACCGATATATGCAGTCGTGGAATTAACACATTATTATGCCTAATTTTGACAACCAGGTATGGTGAAGATAAGGTACTTTTAAAAAAAATTAATAAAATAAGATAAATAAATTAAAAACATTTTCTTGAATAAAAAATAAATTAAAACAGTTACATAGAAACTAGTAATTAATGAAAATGAGTAAAATTAACTGTTAAAGGTTAGTACTATTAGTGGACCAGCAGCACGCACAATCATGTGTGCTTACGGACTGTATCCCTTGCAGACTGTATTGATATATATTGATATATATTGTAGGAACCAGAATATTAATAACAGAAAGAAACAACCCTTTTGTGTGAACGAGTGTGAATGGGGGAGGGAGGTTTTTTTGGGTTGGTGCACTAATTGTAAGTGTATCTTGTGTTTTTTATGTTGATATAATTTTTAAAAAAAAAAGAAAAAGAAAAAAAAAAAACCCGATACCGATAATAAAAAAACCCGATACCGATAATTTCCGATATTTTAACGCATTTATCGACATCCCTACAAAAAACATATTAAACGTGAAAAAATAAAGAAACAAAATATTTGAACTCACAATTTGTAGCACCCATCCGACGCCGTATAAGCCAGTGGTACCCCTCGGATGATTCGAGTGGAAATAACGGGAATTTCCCCCATTTCATCACCAGAACAGCTGAGCTAGCTTCCGGGTTGGCCGACTTCGTCTCACAAGATGTAGTTTCTCTTTAAATATCCTTCCTGAATATGGCCTTGCAAATATATATCTGCCACCTAATCAACGTTTGGTTCTCCTTTTTGGTGGGTCAATACTTCCTTCTTCCTGCTAAATCGCAACTTGTGATTGGATACTCACTTTGGAATGACAAGTGAGTATCCAATCACAGTCTCGTTAACATCAGGCTACCTAGATAGGCTACTGTCAACAACTTGTGATCTGATTGGCTATCGCAACTGTCTATCAACTGTATGTGTTCTCAAATTCATCCGCTAACGGTCCCGGGTGTGGCTCTGCTGATCTGCATAGCACCGCCGCGGCTCAAACCGGTGAGTATCCAATCACAGGATGCGTAAATGTCACGTTCAACGTGAGGCCAGCTAAAAGGCCTTACTGACATCAACTTGTGATCTGATTAGCTATCGCAATTATCTATCAACTGTATATTCCCGTTCACTTACAGTGCATGGTGGCCAGCTATTAAGTCGTCTGTTTTCATCGCAAAATTCCACAATATTCTGGACATCTGTGTTGGTGAATCTTTTGCAATTTGCTCAATGAACAATGGAGACAGCAAAGAAGAAAGCTGTAGGTGGGAAGCGGTGTATTGCGGCACGTGTTGTGTTGGATAACACAGCCGGTGTTTCATTGTTTACATTCCTGAAAGATGACAGTCAAGCTTTACCATTGGCCTGTGGAGAACTGGGACAACAGAGACTCTTACCAGGAGGACTTTGAGTTGGATACATAGACGCGGTACCGTGAGTATGCATGCAGCTGCAGCTTCCAAACATTTGATCGCTTGCCCGTACATGCGTGCCGCTATGTGCATGTCACGTACGTAACTTTGGGGACTTTGGGGAAATATATGTGCTGTATGAACTTTGGGGAGGTGAACGGTACTTTGGGCTGTGGGATTGAGTGTGTTGTACAGGTGTTTGAGTTGTATTGGCGGGTTATATGGACGAGAGGGGGGAGGTGTTTGTTATGCGGGATTAATTTGTGGCATATTAAATATAAGCCTGGTTGCGTCGTGGCTAATAGAGTATATATATGTCTTGCGTTTATTTACTGTTTTAGTCATTCCCAGCTGAATATCAGGTCCCACCCGCCTCTCACAGCCCTCTAGTCCTTCACTCTCATTTTCCTTATCCACAAATCTTTCATCGTCGCTCAAATTAATGGGGAAATCATCGCTTTCTCGGCCCGAATCACTCTCGCTGCTGGTGGCCATGATTGTAAACAATGTGCAGATGTGAGGAGCTCCACAACCTGTGACGTCACGCGCATATCGTCTGCTACTTCCGGTACAGGCAAGGCTTTTTGATCAGCGACCAAAAGTTGCGAACTTTATCGTCGATGTTCTCTACTAAATCCTTTCAGCAAAAATATGGCAATATCGCGAAATGATCAAGTATGACACATAGAATGGACCTGCTATCCCCGTTTAAATAAGAAAATCGCATTTCAGTAGGCTAGCTGAATTTTGATTGGATAAAAACTCTAACCTAAAAACAACAGCACTGGAAGGAGCATAATATGACATGAAGAGAATATGAATACTTTAGATATTTACATTAAAAATGACTTTTATCTTCAATTATGATCATGATTTCTAGTTATGTTAGGCCAGCAGAGAAGTCCTTGCTGGCCCTGACGGCCCACCACTGGAAGGTTCAGAGAAGCACAGGTGGCAGCATGTACAAACCTCGTTTCCATATGAGTTGGGAGATTGTGATAGATGTAAATATAAACGGAATACAATGATTTGCAAATCCTTTCCAACCCATATTCAATTGAATGCACTACAAAGACAAGATATTTGATGTTCAAACTCACAAACTTTTTTTTTTTTTTTTGCAAATAATAATTAACTTAGAATTTCATGGCTGCAACACGTGCCAAAGTAGTTGGGAAAGGGCTCGTGACGCCCATAATAGACATGTTGAGACTGTAATCTAACACCTCCAATCAAGCAAGATTGACAGTGGAGTTAAACACCAGTGATGGGTTGCGAGGGAACACATGACAGTGTGCAAGAAAGGAGGATTATACTGAGTCCCCTCCTCACCAGTGTTATTGTATCTTCAGCTGGAAGCTGCAGTTAAGAAGTGCAATCCAGATTTAGTGTATTCTCATCTGTCACTCTCTGTGTGCGTGCGTATGTGTGTACGTGTTGTGCTGATCAGAGCGGCTTGACACGGCCAGAGTAGATTTGGACTCACCATGTGCTGGTTATCACTGGAGAACATCTGCAGCTCTCTTACGTCAACAGTTTGGATGTACACAATAATAATCAGCACCGTGTGGAAATTTATTCAATGAAATCAATTGCCTTATTTTCCTTACAGTTGTTCCAAAGGTAATAACATTTATTTGATTACTACACAATTAACCGGTAGAGTTTAGGAAAATAGCATTGATATTAAGTAGTAAGAAGCAACATCTGTTAAGGGGGGGTAGAGGGGATTTTCGGGTGGAAGGAGATGTTGATTTTAATGGCCTTCAATCTGTTTTGTATAGTTTGACAATGTTTATTATTGTGATAATAGCTTACAACTACAGTACAGGCCAAATGTTTGGACACACCTTCTCATTGTCATGCTCCGTGGCCCGGATCATGTTTTGTTATGTTCTGTTAGTTTTGGACTCCCTTAGTTCCTGTTTGTGCACCTCTGGGTTTGTTTTAGTTTCCATGGTGATTAATTAGGTTCACCTGCCTCTGTTTAGTGGTCGGCACACTCAGCTGCTGTCAACCACTAATCAGAGAGCTATTTATTCACCTTGCTCGCCATGCTCAGTCTGGCTTCATCATTTGCTACATGCAACAGTTACGTTGGGTAAATTCCTTGTCTCCTATGTTTCTTGATTCCTGCGCTAAGTCTCGCCTTAGCTTCCCGTGCGATCGGCACGCATTCCTTTTGCTTGTGGTCTGTTTTTGGTACGTGTTTGATTTTTGAGGAATAAATCATGTTCCTACCTGCACGCCTTGTCCGGAGTTGTCCGTCTGCATCCTAGAAGAACGACCCCACAGTAAGATGCGAACCCCCCCGTCGTGGCACTCATTCAATGGGTTTTCTTTATTATCATGACTATTTACATTGTAGATTGTCTATGAATGAACACATGTGGAGTTATGTACTTAACAAAAAAAGGTGAAATAACTGAAAACATGTTTTATATTCTAGTTTCTTCAAAATAGCCACCCTTTGCTTTGATTACTGCTTCGCACACTCTTGGCATTCTCTCGATGAGCTTCAAGAGGTAGTCACCTGAAATGGTTTTCACTTCACAGGTGTCATAGTTTTGATGCCTTCAGTGACTAGTTACATCAGCTTCACGCTCTCCTTTCCACGCCACCGTCTACGTCTATGCCACCTGGCACTCTCAACGGAGCAGCTCAACCCAACCGTGGCATCTCCACAGCACCTGATGTCGACCCTCCAGCGCTCTACTCTCTGCTAGCCAGACCGGAATGCGTCTCTGGCGACAATGGTGCGTACCTTTTTGACTCAGTTTAAGTTATATTTCGAACTCCAAGCACAGACGTTTCGCTCAGAGCGTGCGTGCGTTGCTTTTATTATGTCACATCTCACTGGAAGGGCTGGAGCTTGGGCAACAGCTGAATGGAATCAACAGTCTGCCAACCTGCTCTTCCTATGCAGCATTCGCTAAGACTATGACTCAAGTCTTCCAGCGCAACCTTGTGGTTATGAGGCCACACATTCTTTGCTAAGGTTGCGTCAGGGGCATCGCACCGTTTGTGACTATGCTATTAAGTTTCCTATACTTGTGCCTCAGCCCTTTTTTTCTGGGACTTGCTAATCATGTTAAGACATACATGATCCCTGGAATTACCTAACGATCTTGATGAACTCATAGCGTTAGCCGTCCGCATAGAGAAGCGGCAACTTGAGAATGGATGGAGCCACGCAACCTGGATGCGTTACTCCCGATGCCTGGCAGTGCACCAGACCTATTGCTTCCCCTGGCATATCATCGTCATCACCTGGAGTCGACCCTGATTTTGTTGCAGCTGCCTCCCACACTGCTTTCCAGCCATCTGATACACTTAAGGTTCCCATAGAGCTTGGAGGACGCCGCCGTACCTCAGCAGAACGTGTTAGGCGCAGGAGTCCTCAACTCGGTTTTTACAACCATCACATTGCCAAATGCCCTGTTGCCCGACCGGGCATGCCAGCTCACCACCTTAGGACTCTTCTCCTAGGTCTGGACAGTCTTTCTCCCAACAAATTGAAGGGCAAGTAGTCTATATTGAACACTACTACACCACGGCCCGGTCCTCCTCCTTCCACCATGAGACGTTTAGTTCCAGGGTATTTGTCGGGGTGGGGTGTATTCAGGCTTTCATAGATTCCGGTGCCGATGACTATTTCTGGACTCAATTAAGACTCACTCACTAGAGAGACTTATGATTGATGTTCCCAAAGAGGTTGAGTCACTTGATGGTCGTCTTTTGGCGGTAGTTACACACCAGTCCCGCTTACTTAATCTGCAGCTGTTGGGTTTTTATGAGACAATTCTGTTTTTTTTTATCATGCCTGTGCAATCAGCTCCTGTTAGGGTTAACATGGCTCAGGCTCCACAATCCCTCTATTGATTGGAGCAGGCCGTCTATCTCCAACTCGAGCAAAATGCCCAATCATTGAGAAAATAGATTTGTCTAATGTTCCCCCTAAATACACTGTATTGCCCAAGGTATTTGGCCACCCATCCAAATGATCAGAATCAGGTGTCCTAATCACTTGGGCCCAGCCACAGGTGTATACAATCAAGCACTTAGGCATGGAGACTGTTTCTACAAACATTTGTGAAAGAATGGGCCGTTCTCAGGAGCTCAGTGATTTCCAGTGTGGAAATGTCATAGGATGCTACCTGTGCAACATATCTAGTCGTGAAATTTCCTCGCTCCTAAATATTCCAAAGTCAACTGTCGGCTTTATTATAAGAAAATGAAAGAGTTAAGGAACAACAGCAACTCAGCCACCAAGGGGTCGGCCACGTAAACTGACAGAGGGGGGTCAGCGGCTGCTGAGGCGCATAGTGCAAAGAGGTCGCCGACTTTCTGCACAGTCAGTTGCTACAGAGCTCCAAACTTCATGTGACCTTCCAATTAGCCCACGTACAGTACGCAGAGCTTCATGGAATGGGTTACCATGGCCGAGCAGCTGCATCCAAGCCAAACATCACCAAGTCCAATGCAAAGCGTCGGATGCAGTGGTGTAAAGCACGTCGCCACTGGACTCTAGAGCAGTGGAGACGCGTTCTCTGGAGTGATGAATCACGCTTTTCCATCTGGCAATCTGATGGACAAGTCTGGATTTGGAGGTTGCCAGGAGAATAGTACATTTCGGACTGCATTGTGCCGAGTGTGAAACTTGGTGGAGGAGGAATTATGGCGTGGGGTTGTTTTTCAGGAGTTGGGCTTGGCCCCTTAGTTCCAGTGAAAGCAACTTTGAAAACATTTTGGACAATTCCATGCTCCCAACCTTGGGGAACCTGGGAATACTTTGGAGCAGGCCCCTTCCTCTTCCAACATGACTATGCACCAGTGCACAAAGCAAAGTCCATAAACAGTCGGGTGTGGATACATTTGACTGGCCTGCACAGAGTCCTGACCTGAACCCGATAGAACACCTTTGAGATTATCTAAAACGGAGACTGAGAGCCAGGCCTTCTCGACCAACATCAGTGTGTGACCTCACCAATGCGCTTCCCGAAAAGTGGTCGAAAATTCACTCCGCAACCTTGTGGACAGCCTTCCCAGAAAAGTTGAAGCTGTAATAGCTGCAAAAGGGGGACCGACATCATATTGAACTCTATGGGTTAGGAATGGGATGGCACTTCAAGTTCATATGTGAGTCAAGGCAGGTGGCCAAATACTTTTGGCAATATAGTTTATCATGAGTTACACCAGGTATTTAGCAAAGATAGTGCTCAATCACTCCCCCCTCATCGCCCACATGACTGCGCCATTAAGCTTCTTCCTGATGCATCCTTGCCCAATGCTAAATGATATAATGTGTCAACAACAGGCTCTTAAGGACTACATTTCTTCATCTCTTGCCGCTGGTTTTATCCGTCTCTCCTCAACTCCTGTTCGCCCATGTATTCATTATCACAGTCTTAATGACGTAACTGTAAAGAACAAGTATCCGCTTCTTCTTATGGATTCTGTATTTGCATCTCTTCATTTCACTACCTTTTTTCGACACTGGACGTCCGTAATGCGTATCATTTGGTCAGGATTAAGGAGGGGGACGAATGGAAGACCGCATTTAATACTCCATTAGGTCATTTTGAATATTTAGTAATTCCCTCTGGTCTCCCCAATGCCCCCGCAATGTTTCAATGTCTGTTTAATGATGTGCTCAGAGACATGATAAATTGTTTTTGTTTTGTATACCTGGATGACATTCTGATTTTTTCCAGAAACCCTTGCGAACACGCCCAACATGTCCAGTTAGTACTACAGCGGCTTATGGACAACCGCTTTTTCGTCAAAGCCGAGAAATGAGAGTTCCATTCCTCCTCGGTTTCTTTTTTGGGGTTCATAGTGGAGAAGTGCCAGATGAGACTGATCCTGCCTAGATCCAGGCAGTGGTCGACTGGCTTTCTGCTACATCAAGAAAGCATTTGCATAGGCTTTGCTAACTTCTACAGGCAATTCATTCACGACTTTAGTGTCAAAGCTCGGCCTCTGACAAGGCTCATATCTACTAAGGTCCCTTTTGTATGGATCCCAGAGGCTGAGCGTGCTTGTTCACACCTTAAAAGTTTACTACTAATGTGCCTGTTCTTATACATCCTAAACCTGCTCTCTGTTGAGGTGGACAAATCAGATTCAGGTGTGGGAGCTCTCCAGTCGCCAAAAGCTCCACATGCATTCTTCGCTAGTCGGCACACACCTGCAGAAGGTAACTATGATGTGGGAAACAGGGACCTACTGGCCATTGTTCTGGCGCTGCAGGAGTGGAGGCATTGGCTGAAGGGCGCACCTCTTTCGTTCCTGGTTGTCACGGACCACAATAACCTGACCTACGTAAGATCTGCTCTAAGACTCAATTCTGGTGAAAAACGTTGGTTCCTGTTCCTGACCCGTTTTGAACTCACTGTCACTGACAGACGTGGATCCCGCAATGTTAAGCCTGACGCACTTTCCAGGCTCCCCAATGATGACTCAGTTCCAGAACCTGTGGCCCGGGTGGTGGGGGCCGATAAATGCGTTAAAATGTAATATCGGAAATTATCGGTATCGTTTTTTTTATTATCGGCATCGTTTTTTATTTTATTTTATTTTTTTTATTAAATCAACATAAAAAACACAAGATACACTTACAATTAGTGCACCAACCCAAAAAACCTCCCTCCCCCATTCACACTCATTCACACAAAAGGGTTGTTTCTTTCTGTTATTAATATTCTGGTTCCTACATTATATATCAATATATATCAATACAGTCTGCAAGGGATACAGTCCGTAAGCACACATGATTGTGCGTGCTGCTGGTCCACTAATAGTACTAACCTTTAACAGTTAATTTTACTCATTTTCATTAATTACTAGTTTCTATGTAACTGTTTTTATATTGTTTTACTTTCTTTTTTATTCAAGAAAATGTTTTTAATTTATTTATCTTATTTTATTTTATTCATTTTTTTAAAAAGTACCTTATCTTCACCATACCTGGTTGTCCAAATTAGGCATAATAATGTGTTAATTCCACGACTGTATATATCGGTATCGGTAATTAAAGAGCTGGACAACATCGGAATATCGGATATCGGCAAAAAGCCATTATCGGACATCCCTAATTGACAGTGGTCCTATGTAACTTAGCCATCAAGTCTCATACAGAAGGTTTACAGTATGCCAGTAAATTATATATATATTTTTAATTCTGGGTAACATGGAGTAACTACATTTCTAAATTGTGTCTTGAGCTGAACAAGATTGTGATTTATTCGTTAAAATAATCAAGAATACAAATGAGTAAGTGAACTCCATTTTTAAGAATTTAATGGTGATGAAATACAGACAATTAAAGCATTCTTTAGAATATAGGTAAATCATACTCATCATATCTGCAAAAACAGCTTTGTATAGTTTTGTATAAGATGTGAGTCTTTTGCCCCCTCCAATGACTTAAATAGAATACAAAATCTATATTGGATCCAGGATCATGTCAGTTAACTCTTGAGGTCAAAGTAGGTCAAAATAGATTGTTTAAAAGGAAGAAAAAATACAGCAAAGTCAACTAACCTGCTGAGCTTGTACAGTTTCTCTCCGGAGGACGAAAGGGATGCTGGGAAGTTTGGGCGTGATAAGACAATACGTGGGGAGGACTAAGCATCCTGAAGTTGGGGCAAGGTATGTTGTGGGTGCTCTAGCCTTTGGGAGAAGTGTACTGGCGCAGGAGAGAAGAGATGGCGGCGGAATCGGTGACTTCCTCTGGAAGTGATCCCTCAAGGTCTTTGATGGATGGGTCTGCCCCTGCGTTCAGAAGCAGCTCAACGATGTCGCCGAACTCACACGCCGATGCTACATGAAAAAGAAAGGTCGAACAATGTTTAATCGTATGTTTGTTAGCAGCATTACAATGAACAAAGGTGTTCCACAGGGCAGTATGCTAGGTCTTTTGACTGGACTTATTTGTGCCTGTTTGTCCATCTGTTTGTTAGTAGCAGGCTACTTCTTGGTTCATGCAGGATGACCAACAGACAGGGGTGGAACAAAGTGTACCTTCGCTACTATAAAGTCCGCCTGTTTGGGATGGATATTTCTGGCCCCATCCTTTATAATGGGGATGTGATGTAATACAAAACCCAAAACCAGTGAAGTTGGCACGTTGTGTAAATCGTAAATAAGAACAGAATACAATGATTTGCAAATCCTTTTCAACCTATATTCAATTGAATAGACTGCAAAGACAAGATACTTAACGTTCGAACTGGTAAACTTTGTTATTTTTTGCAAATATTAGCTCATTTGGAATTTGATGCCTGCAACATGTTTAAAAAAACTGGCACAAGTGGCAAAAAAAAGACTGAGAAAGTTGAGGGATGCTCATTAAACACTTATTTGGAACATACCACAGGTGAACAGGCTAATTGAGACCAGGTGGGTGCCATGATTGGGTATAAAAGCAGCTCACATGAAATGCTCAGTCATTCACAAACAAGAATGGGGCGAGGGTCACCACTTTGTGAACAAATGCATGAGCAACAGTTTGAGAACAACATTTCTCAACGAGCTCTTCCAAGGAATTTAGGGATTTCACTATCTACGGTCCGTAATATCATCAAAAGGTTTAGAGAATCTGGAGAAATCACTGCACTACCCGTGACCTTGGAACTCTCGGGCGGTACTGCATCAAAAGGCGACATCATTGTCTAAAGCAGTGGTTCTCAAATGGGGGTACGCATACCCCTGGGGGTACTTGAAGGTATGCCAAGGGACGGCGTGGCGCAGTGGAAGAATGGCCGTGCGCGACCCGAGGGTCCCTGGTTCAATCCCCACCTAGTACCAACCTCGTCATGTCCGTTGTGTCCTGAGCAAGACACTTCACCCTTGCTCCTGATGGGTGCTGGTTAGCGCCTTGCATGGCAGCTCCCTCCATCAGTGTGTGAATGTGTGTGTGAATGGGTAAATGTGGAAGTAGTGTCAAAGCGCTTTGAGTACCTTGAAGGTAGAAAAGCGCTATACAAGTACAACCCATTTATCATTTATCATTTACTTGAGATTTTTTTTTTTTATATTTTAAAAATAGCAACAATTCAAAAATCCTTTATAAATATATTTATTGAATAATACTTCAACAAAATATGAATGTAAGTTCATAAACTGAACATCAAATCAAGTAGGCTATTCCATTCATTACCATAAACCCAGAGTTTCCCCCATGCCATGATGGTTTGACCCTCTACTAAAATGTCTGTTAAAAAGAACTGTGAAAAGAAATGCAACAATGCAATATTCAGTGTTGACAGCTAGATTTTTTGTGGACATGTTCCATAAATATTGATCTTAAAGATTTCTTTTTTTGTGAAGAAATGTTTAGAATTAAGTTCATGAATCCAGATGGATCTCTATTACAACCCCCAAAGAGGGCACTTTAAGTTGATGATTACTTCAATGTGTAGAAATCTTTTTTATAATTGAACCACTTGTTTATTTTTCAACAAGTTTTTAGTTATTTTTATATCTTTTTTTCCAAATAGTTCAAGAAAGACCACTACAAATGAGCAATATTTTGCACTGTTATTCAATTTAATAAATCAGAAACAAATGACAGTGCTGTATTTTACTTCTTTATCTCTTTTTTTCAACCAAAAATGCTTTGCTCTGATTAGGGGGTACTTGAATTAAAAAAATGTTCACAGGGGGTACATCACTGAAAAAAGGTTGAGAACCACTGGCGTAAAGGATATCGCCACATGGGCTCAGGAACACTTCAGAAAACCACTGTCAGTAACTACAGTTCGTCGCTACATCTGTTAGTGCAAGTAAAAAAGTTAAAACTCTACTATGGAGAGCGAAAGCCATTTATCAACAACACCCAGAAACGCCGCCGGCTACGCTGGGCCCGAGCTCATCCAAGATGGACTGATGTACATCACTGAAAAAAGGTTGAGAACCACTGGCGTAAAGGATATCGCCACATGGGCTCAGGAACACTTCAGAAAACCACTGTCAGTAACTACAGTTCGTCGCTACATCTGTTAGTGCAAGTAAAAAAGTTAAAACTCTACTATGGAGAGCGAAAGCCATTTATCAACAACACCCAGAAACGCCGCCGGCTACGCTGGGCCCGAGCTCATCCAAGATGGACTGATGCAAAGTGGAAAAGTGTTCTGTGGTCTGACGAGTCCACATTTCAAATTGTCTTTGGAAACTGTGGACGTCGTGTCCTCTGGTCCTAAGAGGAAAATAACCATCCGGATTGTTATAGGCGCAAAGTTCACAAGCCATAATCTGTGATGGTATGGGGGCTCCTTCAACTTCCTTCCCACAGTGTGCAATTCAAGAACATTCCACACTCCATCCAGTTGTATAATCACTCGCCATACAGCAATAGATGACATCTGCCTATTACCTGACACCTGACATGTTAGCTACTTCTCTTTGTTTAGAATGTTTATAATGTCTATTTTCTATTTCCTGCTGGATCTACTCTCTATTTTATGCTGCTGCTGTGACATATACTGTATATACTGTAATATTGTACATGTGTGGTATATATTGTATATTGTATATATGTTATAGACATAATATAATATATCTGTATATATATTATTCTGTACACATACTACGTATATATTCGTATATATGTTAGATTTTTTATCGCTATATTAGTCTGTTTATACCTGCATTGTCCTTTCCATCCTTACACTCTCCATCATTGTAACTGAGCTACTGTGTTGAACAATTTCCCTTGTGGATCATTAAAGTTTGTCTAAGTCTAAGTCTAAGTCTATTAGTGTCCAAGGCATGGGTAACTTACACATCTGTGAAGGCACCATTAATGTTGAAAGGTACATACAGGTTTTGGAGCAACATATGTTGCCATCCAAGCAACGTCTTTTTCACGGACGCCCCTGCTTATTTCAGCAAGACAATGCCAATCCACATTCTGCAACAGCGTGGCTTTGTAGTAAAAGAGTGCGGGCACTAGACTGGCCGGCCTGTAGTCCAGACCTGTCTCCTATTGAAAATGTGTGGCGCAATATGAAGCCTAAAATACCACAACGGAGACCCCGGACTGTTGGAACAACTTAAGCTGTACATCAAGCAAGAATGGGAAATAATTCTACCTGAAAAGCTTCAAAAATTGGTCTCCTCAGTTCCCAATCGTTTACAGAACCATGTAACACAGTGGTAAAAATGCCCCTTTTTTGCAATGTGTTCCTGTCAATAAATTGTAAGTTAATGATTATTCGCAAAAAAAATTTAGTTTCTCAGTTGGAACATTAAATATCTTGTCTTTGCAGTCTATTCAATTGAATATAAGTTGAAAAGGATTTGCAAATCATTGTATTCTGTTTTTATTTACGATTTACACAATGTGCCAACTTCACTGGTTTTGGGTTTTGTACATACAGCATTGTACAGCTTAGTTGAAACTTGGCTCATTAGTGTCTGCTACTTTAATTCGCATGTGCTTGTACAGTTCATGAAAAGCCCATCTGCAGGCCTGCTGCCATTCTCCTCTCGGACCTCTGCTTCGCTCCAACACTTCATGTCTGCCCCCGTGGCAATTTGTGCCCCCACTAAAAGGGTCTTCTCTCATCCTCTAAAGCAGTAGGGGGAGGACGGGGAGGATTGCACCTTCTTAACCTAGTTAGTGGATCTCTGTGTTGTCGATGCACCTCTCGGTCATAGTGGTATCTCGCCGGCCCCTCCTCTTGCACTCGCCTTGTGAGTGCTCCTCTCTGTCGGCGTCCATCACTTGCTGCTTTTAAACTACGTGCTCTACCACGTTCGCTGATGTCAGCAGCAGCGGTGATTGACAGCCATGCCTCTTAACCTACAGGATGGCGGGCAGTGTATGCTAGATGTGATGATACATCTGAAATTCATGCGCGTTCCTGTGCTCAAGTCAGGTGTAGAGTGTTTTAGCCATGGCGGCGCGTGCTGCACGTGGCCGGCGTCTCGCCTAAGCCTGGACACTAGGAAAAAAAAAAAGTGGGCGGCCCTCAAGGGAGCCATAGAGGAGGAGAACAATTTATGGTGAGCAGTAAACCCTCAATTAATCACTTGCCAGCCGCCGTGGCCCTGTGCAAAGAGTGCTGGAAATGAATTTTCATTCTCTGCTATTTGTCTCTCCCGAGTTCATTGCTTATGTTTATTAGTCATCTTTTATGCGCCACCTTCCTCTGTTTGTCGGTGCATGTGCCAGGGAGTGACGCAACATGTTTAACACTTCTACCAAACTGCTGAGAAGGGAGTGTGGTGGGACAGATGGTGCAGCCACACACACACACACACACACACACACACACACACACACACATACAGTTGCACACACACAGGTTGAGAAGGACAAGGAAACCGCCCCTCAGGGACGTGTGTGTTGGGGCACGAGAGGGTCAGCGGGAGTCTGAGGACCACTGATGATTTCCTCGGGGAGGCCTGGCGATTATTACCAGACCTACACACTCATAGAGAACAAAAACAGCAAGGAATCCACACATGCATATACACAAACATACCAGGACAGTCACCCCAATAGAAAGCAATGGGAAGGTCTCAGGATGGACAACAAGTACGGGAAGGAGCCATCAAAACATGAATGCATTAAAAAGTTGTCAACTAAAGGAGACACTTACAAATAGAAAGTAGCCTTCTTACCATAATGTAGCGCCGTTTGTCCTTCATTATCCTGTGAAAGGCAAAGACAATGTTCAACAGACTTACGAGCGAGGAATAAATCAGCAGTGAAGATGATAGAAATATTTGCAGCCAGAGATTTCAATTCACCTGTTAGCATACCAATTAGTCACTACTTGTTGGGTGTGAATGGCTTTGTTTTCATTGGCCCATGGGGAGATTATGAGCAAATGAGGTATTGATTTGGGACACATGTGACTCAAACATGATCATGATCTGTCTGCCTGTTTTGATTGCTTTTTAAAATACAGTTCATTTATGTAGGGATCCTATGGGTCGACTAAATTCCCTTGATCAGCAATGTAAAAATGAACATTTATTAAAAGCCTACTGAAATCCACTACTACCGACCACGCAGTCTGATAGTTTATATATCAATGATGAAATCTTAACATTGCAACACATGCCAATACGGCCGGGTTAACTTACTAAAGTGCAATTTTAAATTTCGCGCGAAATATCCTGCTGAAAACGTCTCGGTCAGCGCAGGACGTCACGGATTGTGGAGGACATTTTGGGACAGCATGGTGGCCAGCTATTAAGTCGTCTGTTTTCATCGCAAAATTCCACAGTATTCTGGACATCTGTGTTGGTGAATCTTTTGCAATTTGTTCAATGAACAATGGAGACAGCAAAGAAGAAAGCTGTAGGTGGGAAGCGGTGTATTGCGGCCGACTGTAGCAACACATACACAGCCGGTGTTTCATTGTTTACATTCCCGGAAGATGACAGTCAAGGTTCACCATTGGCCTGTGGAGAACTGGGACAACAGAGACTCTTACCAGGAGGACTTTGAGTTGGATGCGCAGACGCAGTACCGTGAGTACGCATGCAGCTGCGGCTTCCAAACATTTGATCGCTTGCCCGTACGTGCGTGCCGCTATGTGCATGTCACGTACGTAACTTTGGGGACTTTGGGGAAATATATGTGCTGTATGAACTTTGGGGAGGTGAACGGTACTTTGGGCTGTGGGATTGAGTGTGTTGTGCAGGTGTTTGAGTTGTATTGGCGGGTTATATGGACGGGAGGGGGGAGGTGTTTGTTATGCGGGATTAATTTGTGGCATATTAAATATAAGCCTGGTTGTGTTGTGGCTAATAGAGTTGTGTTTATTTACTGTTTTAGTCATTCCCAGCTGAATATCAGGTCCCACCCGCCTCTCACAGCATCTTCCCTATCTGAATCGCTCCCACTGCCCTCTAGTCCTTCACTCTCACTTTCCTCATCCACAAATCTTTCATCCTCGCTCAAATTAATGGGGAAATCGTCGCTTTCTCGGCCCGAATCGCTCTCGCTGCTGGTGGCCATGATTGTAAACAATGTGCAGATGTGAGGAGTTCCACAACCTGTGACGTCACACGCATATCGTCTGCTACTTCCGGTACAGGCAAGGCTTTTTTATCAGCGACCAAAAGTTGCGAACTTTATCGTCGATGTTCTCTACTAAATCCTTTCAGCAAAAATATGGCAATATCGCGAAATGATCAAGTATGACAAATAGAATGGACCTGCTATCCCCGTTTAAATAAGAAAATCGCATTTCAGTAGGCCTTTATATATTTTTTTTAAATATTTTAAATTCCAGAATCTCTCTGAATGTTTTGAAATCCTATTTTGATATCATATTAATACTATGCAGTATAATCTTGCCTGAATGGATTGGCCCTAATGTAATAATGATGATGACACGCTCTAGCTATGTCCTGCGAATTTGACGACAACAAACACATCCTAAACACAATGTCGTGTCTTTGCCAGTAAGATATAGCAATACATGCTACAGTGATTAAATCAACACAATTTATTTTTACAAAATCGTTTTTGTTGTCGCTTACAAACTCAGGAAATATGTCCCAGGACATAGGAGAACTGGCAAAAACCAAAAGGGTCAGAGAATAGTTGTTTTTGCACATGTTAAGTTATGTTGTTGCAACATCGGACTTTATTTTGCTCAAAATATTTTATGCGATAAAAAGACATGAGTAAATAATGTAAATATTCGATAACGTTACACCGCTATCTGTGTTTTTGTCTGATTATAATTGTGATGAAAAATGGAAAAACTACTTAGTATTGAATGATTAATGATGCGTATATTGTACTATTGCCCCAAACTTATGCAAAGCAGCAAAACAACAGAAGTGTAGATGGAGCCGTGACACAGTAAAACATAAATTAAATTAACAATAAATTTAGTAATCATTTTGAGAAAATAACAACCAGAATTGTTAACGCATATGTCAGCATCACAACTAGTAACCTTTGTAACTAGGGATGTCCGATAATATCGGCCTGCTGATATTATCTGCCGATAAATGCGTTAAAATGTAATATCAGAAATTATTGGTATCGTTTTTTTTATTATCGGTATTGTTTTTTTTTGTTTTTTTTAATTAAATCAACATAAAAAACACAAGATACACTTACAATTAGTGCACCAACCCAAAAAAAAACCCCTACCCCATTTACACTCATTCACACAAAAGGGTTGTTCCTTTCTGTTATTAATATTCTGATTCCTACATTATATATCAATATATATCAATACAGTCTGCAAGGGATACAGTCCGTAAGCACACATGATTGTGCGTGCTGCTGGTCCACTAATAGTACTAACCTTTAACAGTTCATTTTACTAATTTTCATTAATTACTAGTTTCTATGTAACTGTTTTTATATTGGTTTACTTTCTTTTTTATTCAAGAAAATGTTTTTAATTTATTTATCTTTTTTTATAAAAAAATTTTAAAAGTACCTTATCTTCACCATACCTGGTTGTCCAAATTAGGCTTAATAATGTGTTAATTCCACTACTGCATATATCTGTTGATATCGGTATCGGTAATTAAAGAGTTGGACAATATCGGAATATCGGATATCGGCAAAAAGCCATTATCGGACATCCCTATTTGTAAGCCATTTTAAAATTCTTATATTATCATTTATATGCCAAATAATATATCGTGATATACTGTACAGGCCAAAAGTTTGGACACACTTTCTCATTCAATGCATTTTCTTTATTTTCATGACTTATTGTAGATTGTCACTGAAGGCATCAAAACTATAAATGAACACATGTGGAGTTATGTACTAAGGTGAAATAACTGCAAATATGTTTTATATTCTAGTTTCTTCAAAATAGCCACCCTTTGCTCTGATTACTTTTTCGCATACTCTTGGCATTCTCTGAGCTTCAAGAGGTTTGAAAAGGTCTGAATGGGTTTTCACTTCACAGGTGTCATAGTTTTGATGCCTTCAGTGACAATCTACAATGTAAATAATCATGAAAATAAAGAAAACACATTGAAATGAGAAGGTGTGTCCAAACCTTTGGACTGTACTGTATATATATGGTTTGTAAGAAACTTCAATATATATATCTCAATATAGATAGATTTTAGGCTATAAAATGCTAATCTTACAACTACTCATGATTAAATTCGAATCACGTTCATGGGGTAACGATTCGATTCTTGATTCAAACCGATTTTAGCAATAGATTATGTAATATATCAATTAAAAAAAAACTGTTCAAAACAGGTTACTGGTTAAAAATCTCTTAACTGCTCATGTATGACGTATGCGCAGAGATGGCTTAGAAACTATTTTTAAATAAAAATCTCGGTTTGGATGTGACTCGATTTTTTTCCTGGCACCCCTCAATATTGCCCATTCTTAGTCCAAACCACGCATTATTATCTTCATAAAGACAGATTGTATGATATAGCTCTTGCGTTGGATGTCATTTTTACAAGGCAGGTGTTCCAAATCTTGTTGCAATGTGAGTGTAGATGCTTGTTTTATTCTCCTTAAACCTTTATTGAATTAAACATGGAATGAATGTGACCCTGGCACACATCAGTCCGGGGATCACCGAGAGATGAATGAGTGCAAAAAGCCTCATGTGTTGTGTGTGTGTGGGTGAATGGTACAAATGATGGTTCAGGTTAAGAGGTCAATGGTAAAGACATAATTCTTATTAGAAATGTGCCTTGAGGACAGGCATGGAGGTGTGTGTGTGTACGTATAATAAGACCCAATCTATGACAGGCATCATCAACAGAAGATTCAGTTCTTAATCACTGCTCCAGCCTGCCTTTGCACCTCGTAATGATGATGAATGGTCAAACTGTTGCCGGGACCCTCAGAGCAAGAGTCCAGCGGGTTCACGCGATTGGAAGTGAATTAAAAAGCCAGGCAGCCTCAGTGACATTTCCCACTCTGAACGGGAAATACTTCCAAAAGATTAAAACTATGACAATGGAATTGCTCAATAGTCTTTTCCACCTTTGGTATTTGAAGAGAAACTTTTCTCTCTCTGTACCTCCCTTCGTTTTTTCCATCCACATCTTACTGACACCACTTTCTGCTGTCATTACC
>NC_084565.2:19825000-19942500 GCF_033978685.3 Nerophis lumbriciformis
AGAACATGCTATACGTTTACCAAACAATCTGTCACTCCTAATCGCTAAATTCCATGAAATCTTATACGTCTAGTCTCTTACGTGAATGAGCTAAATAATATTATTTGATATTTTACGGTAATGTGTTAATAATTTCAGACAAAAGTCGCTCCTGAATATAAGTCGCACCCCCGGCCAAACTATGAAAAAACATATGCTAAGATATTTGAACAAAACATGGAGTATTTAGTAGTATTTATCACAGGTGCTATAGATTAGTGTAATGTTTATCATTATTATTTCAATACTTTTATTCTTTTAAAATCTGCTGAGGGCCACACTTTGGACACCCCTGTCCTATTTCATACATTCTAAATAATGTCACGCGACATTTGACCCTGTCAATTCGGCTTTAACGTCCTTGTTCTTTGTTTCCATGGCAACAATGTTTTGCGATTGTGTTTTAATGTGAAAAGTTAAAAAAAAAAAAGAAAAAAAAAAGTAGCTTTCTTTTATATTTAAATACACTGGATGTCACTTTTGTTAGTTTTTTCAAGTGTTGTAAAGCACAGCGCTTCACTACCACAGAATGTTTTGTAAAAAATAATCTTTGCCTGCATGCTGCTTGACGTCGGCCACTGTACATAAATTAATTTATTGGACATGATGTGTATATCAGCCATGATTGATGTTGCCATTTTGGACAAGCAGTATTTTGTAGCTTTGTTTTTGTGTGTATTTGTATGACAAAAACTGTTAGAAAAAGAACTAGTGTACATTTGTTTGTGCATGACGATGTTGTGGCATGAGTTCTATAATGTTAGACAAGATGCACTTTGACCCCGCTGGAGGAAAAAGGAAACTTGAAACTGAAGGACATTGTGGTCTTTGTCAGATGATGTTCTCAGTAGTCGTTGTCTAGACTAGATGAATGTGCTCGTACTCGTGCGATGGATGTTCTACTTCCGTAAGATGTAAAGATTGTGGCTAATTCTGACTTTAAGAGAAGAAAATGTCTTAATCTCGCTCATTGTCAACTTTTTCTTCTTTGTACATGTTATAGTTGTTTAACTCTGTTCTATGATGTATTTCTGTACACACTTGGGTGATTCTGTCATATCTGGGTTTTATAAACCACCCTTATTTTTAAAACCTGCTCTGCCTATCCTCTCTTTTTTTCTAGCTCTTTCTCATATTTGAGATGTTTAGTCACTCCACTGTCCAAATATGCAAATGCATTTTACAAACCCCGTTTCCATATGAGTTGGGAAATTGTGTTAGATGTAAATATAAACGGAATACAATGATTAGCAAATCCTTTTCAACCCATATTCAATTGAATGCACTACAAAGACAAGATATTTGATGTTCAAACTCATAAACTTTATTTTTTTTTGCAAATAATATTTAACTTAGAATTTCATGGCTGCAACACATGCCAAAATAGTTGGGAAAGGGCATGTTCACCACTGTGTTACATCACCTTTCCTTTTAACAACACTCAATAAACGATTGGGAACTGAGGAAACTAATTGTTGAAGCTTTGAAAGTGGAATTCTTTCCCATTCTTGTTTTATGTAGAGCTTCAATCGTTCAACAGTCCGGGGTCTCCGCTGTCATATTTTACGCTTCATAATGCGCCACACATTTTCGATGGGAGACAGGTCTGGAGACCCGCACTCTTTTTTGACGAAGCCACGCTGTTGTGCTGAATGTGGCTTGGCATTGTCTTGCTGAAATAAGCAGGGGCGTCCATGAAAAAGACGGCGCTTAGATGGCAGCATATGTTGTTCCAAAACCTGTATGTACCTTTCAGCATTAATGGTGCCTTCACAGATGTGTAAGTTACCCATGCCTTGGGCACTAATGCACCCCCATACCATCACAGATGCTGGCTTTTCAACAACAATTTGAAATGTGGACTCGTCAGACCACAGAACACTTTTCCACTTTGCATCAGTCCATCTTAGATGATCTCGGGCCCAGAGAAGCCGGCGGCGTTTCTGGATGTTGTTGATAAATGGCTTTCGCTTTGCATAGTAGAGCTTTAACTTGCACTTACAGATGTAGCGACCAACTGTATTTAGTGACAGTGGTTTTCTGAAGTGTTCCTGAGCCCATGTGGTGATATCCTTTAGAGATTGATGTCGGTTTTTGATACAGTGCCGTCTGAGGGATCGAAGGTCACGGTCATTCAATGTTGGTTTCCGGCCATGCCGCTTACGTGGAGTGATTTCTCCAGATTCTCTGAACCTTTTGATGATATTATGGACCGTAGATGTTGAAATCCCTAAATTTCTTGCAATTGCACTTTGAGAAATGTTGTTCTTAAACTGTTTGACTATTTGCTCACGCAGTTGTGGACAAAGGGGTGTACCTCGCCCCATCCTTTCTTGTGAAAGACTGAGCATTTTTTGGGAAGCTGTTTTTATACCCAATCATGGCACCCACCTATTCCCAATTAGCCTGCACACCTGTGGGATGTTCCAAATAAGTGTTTGATGAGCATTCCTCAACTTCATCAGTATTTATTGCCACCTTTCCCAACTTCTTTGTCACGTGTTGCTGGCATCAAATTCTAAAGTTAATGATTATTTGCAAAAAAAAAAAATGTTTATCAGTTTGAACATCAAATATCTTGTCTTTGTAGCATATTCAACTGAATATGGGTTGAAAATGATTTGCAAATCATTGTATTCCGTTTATATTTACATCTAACACAATTTCCCAACTCATATGGAAACGGGGTTTGTACACAAATCATGTCGGGTTTTTTTTGTGGAGAAAGCATTTGTTTTTGCTCCCATTTTTCATGAGTTGAACTCAAAGATCTAAAACTTTTACTATATACACAAAAACCTTATTCCTCTCATATATTGTCTAAACTGTGTCAGTGAGCATTTTTTCTTTGCCAAGATAATCCATCCCACCTCACAGGTGTTGCGTATCAAGATGCTGATTAAACAGCATGATTATTGCACAGGTGTGCTTTGGGCTGCCCACGATAAAAGGCCACTCCAAAATGTGCAGTTTTATCGCACAGCACAATGCAACAGATGTCGCAAGTTTTGAGGGAGCGTGCAGTTGGCATGCTGACTGCAGGACGGTCCCCCAGAGCTGTTGCCCTTAAATTGAATGTTAATTTTTCTACCATAAGCACCTCCAAAGGCGTTTCTTAGAATTTGGCAGTACATCCAACCGGCCTCACAACCGCACATAACGTGTAACCACACCAGCCCAGGTCCTCCACATCCAGCAGGAGCACCTCAATGATAATCTGAGACCAGCCACCCGGACAGCTGCTGCAACAATTGGTTTGCAAAAGCAAATAATTTCTGCAGAGAACTCATCTGCATGCTCGTTGTCCTCATCGGGGTCTCGACCTGACTGCAGTTTATTGTTCCTGCCAATACCCAGCAACATGGCACAGTCATTAAAAATGAGTGGACTAACATTCCACAGGCCACAATCAACGACCTAAACAACTAAGCGAAGGAGATGTGTTGGACTCAGGGCCGGCCCGTGGCATAGGCCGTATAGGCAAATGCTAAGGGCGCCGTCCATCAGGGGGCGCCACGCCAGTGCCACAAATGTTGGAGAAAAAAAAAAAAAGTTTGTACTATTATTTCTAAATACAAAAAATAATCCCACGTTAATTAAAATGCAAAGTAAAGCCTATTTAATAGAAATATTATTTGTTACAACATTACGCCCCCCCCCCTTTTCTGACCCTGCCAGATCCTCAATAAAGCAAAACTGCACATTTCAGAGTGGCCTCTTATCGTGGGTAGCCTAAGGCAGTGGTCCCCAACCACCGGGCCACGGCCCAGTACCGGTCCGTGGACCGATTAATACCGGGCCGCACAAGAAATTAAAAAAATAAAAATAAAATAAACATTTTTTTTTTTAAAGTTTTTTAATCAAATCAACATAAAAAACACAATATATACATGATATATCAATATAGATCAATACAGTCTGCAGGGATACAGTCCGTAAGCACACATGATTGTGTTTCTTTACGTTGACCTGTCCGCAGCTACAAAAAGGTTGGGGACCACTATTGATCACAATATTTGTGATCAATATTTAAGAGGAATAGGTCTTTTGTGTATATATAGTAAAAATGTTAGATCTTTGAGTTCAACTCATGAAAAATGGGAGCAAAAACAAAAGTGTTGCATTTTTATTTGCATTCAGTGTAATTGTCTTCAAATCCATACAGGACATAAAAGTCCTTAAGTTTTTGAAAGGCGTAAAAACATTTTGGATTCATATTTTATTTGTTTGACTTATTTTGCCCATTTGTCAATAATTTTCAGTCCGAAATGCTTGCAAATATCAAACATGTAATATTTCTTCTTAAATTTTGATCAATAAGTAAAATAATCATGTTAGGCAAATTCCTACTAATTGACAACTGTGACACAATTTGATCAAAGGGCCTTTAAAGGGTTTAAAAAAAAAAAAAAACGTTTGGTATTTTTGTGATATGAGCAAAAAAATAAGAAAAACAAACTAAATCTATATATACTGTATATTTATTTATTTTTTAATTAAATGACTTTTATGTCTCGTTTCGTACATCTGTAAAAGAATCTGACATTGAAATGTAAACATTTAACATGAAATTAACTGATGTATAATGGAGTAACACAACGACAATTATGACTGAAAATACAGCCATCATCTACTAGAAGGTCATAAACAGTCAGCCTATGTCCCCTGAGTGTAAATATAAATCTATTATAAAACATGTTTCCACTAAAAATGCAATTGTAATTGTATTTTATACCAAAAAAAAAAAAAAAACATTTTAAGAATGTTGGGGCCAAAATAAAAGGTGCAAGAATGTACCATTGGTGTCATTTAGAATGTGTTTATATTCCGTCAGTCTACCCCAGGGCAGCTGTGGCTATGAAAGTAGCTTACCACCACCAGGTGTGAATGTTTGATGGGTTCTACATGTAAAGCGACTTTGGGTACTTAGAAAAGCGCTATATAAATCCCAGTTATTATTATTATTATTATTATATTGTGTATCAATAATTTTTATACAATAGGCCTATATGTTTTCAGCATTTACCCCCAAAATGTTGACATTTCCCTCAAAGTGATATGCAATGAAAGTAGTGTTTGAAAAAAATATTTTATTTAAATATTAAAAACAGACCACAAAATGGAAAAAAAAAAAGACTATTGTAGTATCTGTAAATTATAGTATGTACAATTTCTATTAGATTGAGCCTGATTGAATATAACCCAGGTCCCAGAACTCTGGAAGGGGTTATTCCATGGATGAAGGACTCCCTAAAACATGGGTGTGAAACTCTGGCCCGCGGGCCAAAATTTGTGTAATTTCACTTGGCCCTTGAGGCGATATCAAATTAACACTAGAGCTGGCCCGCCGATTATATACAGTGGCGGTGCCGCGATAACACCGCATTCACCGCTAATTCTCATACTTGCCAACCCTCCCGGGAGACTCCCAAATTTCAGTGCCCCTCCCAAAAATCGTCACGTCTGCTTTTCATCCAGTCCAACGAGTGCTGGCCCAGTCACATAATTCATGCGGCTTCTGCACGCACAAACACGTGAATGCAATGCATACTTGATCAACAGCGATACAGGTTACACTGAGGGTGGCCGTATAAACAACTTTAACACTGTTGGAAATATACGCCACACTGTGAACCCACACCAAACAAGAATGACAAACACATTTCGGGAGAACATCCGCACCGTAACACAACATAAACACAACAGAACAAATACCCAGAACACCTTGCAGCCCTAACTCTTCCGAGACGCTACAAGGTGTGTGTGGGGTGGGTTTGGTGGTAGCGGGGGGTGTATTTTGTAGCGTCCCGGAAGAGTTAGTGCTGCAAAGGGTTCTGGGTATTTGTCCTGTTGTGTTTATGTTGTGTTACGGTGCGGATGTTCTCCCGAAATGTGTTTGTCATTCTTGTTTGGTGTGGATTCACAGTGTGGCGTATATTTCTAACAGTGTTAAAGTTGTTTATACGGCCACCCTCAGTGTAATCTGTATCGCTGTTGATCAAATATGCGTTTTGCATTCACGTGTGTGTGTGTACAGAAGCCGCACATATCTTGTGACTGACCACGTTGATAGAATGGATGAAAAGCAGACGTAGAGGACATTAAAAGCAGTGCCTTTAAGGCACGCCCCCAAGACTGTGTTCCGTGTGGACTACGAGATATAATGACTGATGAACACCTTCGTTCGATAATGAAGGTTGCCTCAGCTCAAAGCCTGAGCCCCGACGTTAATGAACTAGCATCCAAGAAAAGATGGCGTGGGCACATCAGATTAGATCAATGTTGCAAACTGAGCAGTTTAAAGTCCTGAATGGTTGGTTTATTCATTATTTTATTTTCTAATTTATTAGCCTGTGGAAAAAGTTAATGTTGATATTTACCCAGAAGGCTGCAAATAGAAAAGAGGCATTCAATTTTTATTTAAATTGTATTTGATATGCCATTGATATTTTTTAATTATTATTCTTATTTGAAACTCGATTTTGCATGTCACTAAAAAGTTATATAAGCCTTGCTTGTTCAATATTCAAAGCAAAACTTGTTTGGGTCCCTATTAAAAGGTTAATTTGTTCAACCTTGGCCCGCGGCTTTGTTCAGTTTTTAAATTTTGGCCCACTCTGTATTTGAGTTTGACACCCCTGTTTTAATAGCTTCTGTTCCACATATCAAACCCAGCTCACGCCGAGACGACTTGGGAATCTTACAAGAAGGAGGGTTTGTATTTAATTATGGACGTAAAAGCACTTGAGCAACATCTGATAGGAGCCACCATCTATAGAATTAGTGATCAATGGCGCCAGAGGTCACAACGTTGGTACAACAACTAGGGCTTAGTCCAGACTTGCCGATCCTACAACACCGAGGAAGTTTCTTCACTTTACTTAAGGAGAAGTTTTCTTGGCAGAGAGGTAGAACATTTTTAATTTGGCTAAGATTTCCTCCAGGTTTGCTGTAGCACCTGTAATTGTGAGTGCTCGCTTGGTCATATAAAAGCTTTTGTTCAACGATTCCTCATCTTTGATCCATTCACACCGGCAAAGTCGTCCCACTACATCGAGACATTTTATAAGACAAATAACTTAATTTTAACCATATTCAAGCCTTAAAATACAAAATAAAAGGATGTATTCTATATTACTGAGTAATATGTATTGTGCGTTTCTAAAATATAAAACATTGTCCCACATAGAATAAATGGATGTGTAAGATCATGATTTTAAGGTGTGGTGTTAGGTGGATGACACAATAACAAAGATGCTCCGTGTTTGTATGTGTTTGCTCAATGCCACTAAATGTGAATGTAATAGCTTCAAGCTTCATTTTTATGGAACAGCGCGCCCTCCGGTGGTGAAAAGTGGCGTTGCAAGATTCTCTTTAGTCGTTATGAAGCATCCTGAAAATTTTGGTTGCGCGCAAAAATGAAAACCCCTAAAAGGCTCAAATAAAAATGCACAAAACACCACTAAACCATCATGAATGCCCTATTACGTGTACTTTTATCCGTCTTTAATTCTCAATATGTAATATTTTACAGTACATTTTCGGCCGTGTTTATAAAGCAATGGATCATTTCTGTTTGGACATTTGACCTTATCGACTATCTGTACTTTAATGATTCAAGGCTGCGCATTGACTTATTATGCAACTACATGAATGCTATTAACACAAAACTGTCAGGACTAATTTGGTGAAAACATATTGGAAAAAGTTCCTTTATTCGCCAAAGCACGATATTGTAGCCAGCTAGCACACTCAGTTAAACAGCGCCATCTTGTGGACAGCAATTAGAATTACCGCACTTGATTTCCTTGCATTTATCAGATCGGAATATTTTCGGCGCCATATCATACATTTCTGTATATTTCAAAAAATGTATTCTGTCATATCTTCGTAACGAACACACTGCACAATAATTGTTTTTAGTTGTTTACTCCACGTTTTGCAGCACAAACACACTAAACTTGGTACTCTCTTCTCCTGCCAAGTGACGTAGACAGGAGCCAACCCAACAACGAGTGCGCTCTCTATTGGCCTCTCTCATAAGTGTAGTTATCGCTCAAGGAAGCCAACAATGTATACATACATATAAGAAGGTTAATAAAAGATTATCTACGATACCACATATTCCTAAATGTAAATTCAGGCAAATATTGTATTCACATTTAAGTGCTTAAACAAACTAATAAAACGTTGTGTTTACAGCAGGGGCGTCACTAGCTTTTAAGGACAGGGGGGGCTTAGCCCCCAGGAGATGCACAGGATGTGAGCGAACGTACGCACGAGCACAAAACTTCACAAACGGCTAACAAAGACTTAGAAATTATTCATTGTTATTATTATTATTTCAGTCGGTTTATTTTCAATCTGTGTTCAGTACAACAACACACATGGGTTTGCACAGTGACATTTTGTTTACAGCATCAACAAGAAACAATTACTTGCATGATCCTTCAAGATACACTGAAACACAATGAAAGTCATGGCATTAGCCTCTATGTTATTCATTCACAACATAGAGGCTAATGCCGCCACTTTCGCTCACAATACAATAATTGTTTGTTCCCAAATATTTTGAAGTTGCACAGATTACATTTTGGGCACATATGTGACTAAAATGGTTGTAAATTCAAGCCCTGAAATATTACTTAATTACTTGAATTAAAGTAATATCTGGATCGGGATGATTTGGCTTATATATAATATATATATATATATATATATATATATATATATATATATATATATATATATATATATATATATATATATATATATATATATATATATTATGGTAAGCCGTTAAGGAAATTAAATATATATGGAAGTTTGAATAGAAATGAGAAACGTTTATATATACTGTAAATAAGAAAAACTTAGAGTCCGTCCGCTGATCTGAAAAAGAGCCAAAGCTGTCAAAGAGCTGAGGGACCATCTTCAAAGTGCAATGCTGAAACAAATAATGCAAACAATAAAATGTAACTTCCAGGGCTTGAGATTAATGTAGTCCCGTCGTACCGTCGTCGGTAAAAAAAAATGCACGGGACGAAATGAAATGCTCCCCGGGACGATGGCTTTTAACCATTTTTATTCTTTTTCTTTTTATGTATTTATTCATTTTACATTTTATATTAAATGTCTTCTCCTCTCTGAGCTGCCACCTTACCGTGGTAGAGGAGTTTGCGTGTCCCAATGATCCTAGGAGCTATGTTGTCCGGGGGTTTCTATGCCCCATGGTAGGGTCTCCCAAGGCAAACTGGTCCTAGGTGAGGAATCAGACAAAGAGCAGCTCGAAGACCTCGATGAAGAACACAAACCAAGGACCCAGATTTCCCTCGCCCGGATGCGGGTCACCGGGGCCCCCCTCTGGAGCCAGGCCCGGAGGTGGGGCACGATGGCGAGCGCCTGGTGGCCGGGCCTGTCCCCATGGGGCCCGGCCGGGCACAGCCCGAAGAGGCAACGTGGGTCCCCCCTCCAATGGGCTCACCACCCATAGCAGGGGCCATAGAGGTCGGGTGCAGTGTGAGCTGGGCGGAAGCCGAGGGCAGGGCACTTGGCGGTCCGATCCTCGGCTACATAAGCTGGCTCTTGGGACGTGGAACGTCACTTCGCTGGGGGGGAAGGAGCCTGAGCTAGTGCGTGAGGTGGAGAAGTTCCGGCTAGATATAGTCGGACTCACTTCGACGCACAGCAAGGGCTCTGGAACCACTTCTCTTGAGAGGGGCTGGACTCTCTTCCACTCTGGCGTTGCCGGCAGTGAGAGGCGACGGGCTGGGGTGGCAATTCTTGTTGCCCCTCGGCTCAAAGCCTGCACGTTGGAGTTCAACCCGGTGGACGAGAGGGTAGCTTCCCTCCGCCTTCGGGTGGGGGGAAGGGTCCTGACTGTTGTTTGCGTTTACGCGCCAAACAGCAGCTCAGTGTACCCACCCTTTTTGGATTCACTCGAGGGAGTACTGGAGAGTGCTCCCCCGGGTGATTCCCTCGTTCTACTGGGGGACTTCAACGCTCATGTTGGCAGCGACAGTGAAACCTGGAGAGGTGTGATTGGGAGGAATGGCCGCCCGGATCTGAACCCGAGTGGTGTTCTGTTATTGGACTTTTGTGCTCGTCACAGATTGTCGATAACAAACACCATGTTCAAACATAAGGGTGTCCATATGTGCACTTGGCACCAGGACACCCTAGGCCGCAGTTCCATGATCGACTTTGTAGTTGTGTCATCGGATTTGCGGCCTCATGTTTTGGACACTCGGGTGAAGAGAAAGGCGGAGCTTTCTACCGATCACCACCTGGTGGTGAGTTGGCTGCGATGGTGGGGGAGGATGCCGGACAGACCTGGCAGGCCCAAACGCATTGTGAGGGTTTGCTGGGAACGCCTGGCAGAGTCTCCTGTCAGAGAGAGTTTCAATTCCCACCTCCGGAAGAACTTTGAACATGTCACGAGGGAGGTGCTGGACATTGAGTCCGAGTGGACAATGTTCCTTACCTCTATTGTCGAGGCGGCCGATTGGAGCTGTGGCCGCAAGGTAGTTGGTGCCTGTCGTGGCGGTAATCCTAGAACCCGTTGGTGGACGCCGGCGGTGAGGGATGCCGTCAGGCTGAAGAAGGAGTCCTATCGGGTTCTTTTGGCTAATGGGACTCCTGAGGCAGCAGACAGGTACCGACAGGCCAAGCGGTGTGCGGCTTCAGCGGTCGCGGAGGCAAAAACTCGGACATGGGAGGAGTTCGGGGAGGCCATGGAAAAAGACTTCCGGACGGCTTCGAAGCAATTCTGGACCACCATCCGCCGCCTCGGGAAGGAGAAGCAGTGCAGTGTCAACACCGTGTATGGTGGGGATGGTGCTCTGCTGACCTCGACTGCGGATGTTGTGGATCGGTGGAGGGAATACTTCGAAGACCTCCTCAATCCTACCAGCACGTCTTCCTATAAGGAAGCAGGGCCTGGGGAATCTGTGGTGGGCTCTCCTATTTCTGGGGCTGAGGTTGCCGAGGTAGTTAAAAAGCTCCTCGGTGGCAAGGCCCCGGGGGTGGATGAGATCCGCCCGGAGTTCCTTAAGGCTCTGGATGTTGTGGTGCTGTCTTGGTTGACAAGACTCTGCAACATCGCGTGGACATCGGGGGCGGTACCTCTGGATTGGCAGACCGGGGTGGTGGTTCCTCTCTTTAAGAAGGGGAACCGGAGGGTGTGATCCAACTATCGTGGGATCACACTCCTCAGCCTTCCCGGTAAGGTCTATTCAGGTGTACTGGAGAGGAGGCTACGCCGGATAGTCGAACCTCGGATTCAGGAGGAACAGTGTGGTTTTCGTCCTGGTAGTGGAACTGTGGACCAGCTCTATACTCTCGGCAGGGTCCTTGAGGGTGCATGGGAGTTTGCCCAACCAGTCTACATGTGCTTTGTGGACTTGGAGAAGGCATTCGACCGTGTACCCCGGGAAGTCCTGTGGGGAGTGCTCAGAGAGTATGGGGTAACGGACTGTCTTATTGTGGCAGTTCGCTCCCTGTATAATCAGTGTCAGAGCTTGGTCCGCATTGCCGGCAGTAAGTCGGACACGTTTCCAGTGAGGGTTGGACTCCGCCAAGGCTGCCCTTTGTCACCGATTCTGTTCATAACCTTTATGGACAGAATTTCTAGGCGCAGTAAGGGCGTTGAGGGGATCTGGTTTGGTGGCTGCAGGATTAGGTCACTGCTATTTGCAGATGATGTGGTCCTGATGGCTTCCTCCGGCCAAGATCTTCAGCTCTCACTGGATCGGTTCGCAGCCGAGTGTGAAGCGACTGGGATGGGAATCAGCACCTCCAAGTCCGAGTCCATGGTTCTCTCCCGGAAAAGGGTGGAGTGCCATCTCCGGGTTGGGGAGGAGATCTTTCCCCAAGTGGAGGAGTTCAAGTACCTCGGAGTCTTGTTCACGAGTGGGGGAAGAGTGGATCGTGAGATCGACAGGCGGATCGGTGCGGCGTCTTCAGTAATGCGGACGCTGTATCGATCCGTTGTGGTGAAGAAGGAGCTGAGCCGGAAGGCAAAGCTCTCGATTTACCGGTCGATCGACGTTCCCATCCTCACCTATGGTCATGAGTTTTGGGTCATGACCGAAAGGACAAGATCACGGGTACAAGCGGCCGAAATGAGTTTCCTCCGCCGAGTGGCGGGGCTCTCCCTTAGAGATAGGGTGAGAAGCTCTGTCATTCGGGGGGAGCTCAAAGTAAAGCCGCTGCTCCTCCACATCGAGAGGAGCCAGATGAGGTGGTTTGGGCATCTGGTCAGGATGCCACCCGAACGCCTCCCTAGGAAGGTGTTTCGGGCACGTCCGACCGGTAGGAGGCCACGGGGAAAACCCAGGACATGCTGGGAAGACTATCTCTCCCGGCTGGCCTGGGAACGCCTCGGGATCCCCCGGGAGGAGCTGGACGAAGTGGCTGGGGAGAGGGAAGTCTGGGCTTCCCTGCTTAAGCTGCTGCCCCCGCGACCCGACCTCGGATAAGCGGAAGAAGATGGATGGATGGATGGATGGATGGATGGATGGATATTAAATGTGTTGGTTTTTCCTCCCTCTGAAAATCCTATGAGATGTTTAACAAGCCATCCTATAATAATACAACAGCTATTAATGTAATAATACAATACAACAAATATATTTAATGATGCTTTTTCCATTATTTTAACAATAGGCTAATGTATATTACTTTATATAGATTCTACAAGAAACACAAAACTTAATAAAAACTACATTATTTACAATTGCAGACACAAGGTTTCGTGCAGCTTCACTCATTGTAAAGGAAGACGGAAGTCCACGCAGGAGAAAAATGACTACAATGATGGTGTATTTAGAGCGGGAACATTTATGTCATCTTACTTACTAAATCAGTCACAGTAACAATCTACTATAAATGTTATGTTATCACTGCAACTTAACTGCAAACCTGAACACTGAAGTGAAGCACCACCCACGTCGAGAATGATGCACTCAGCAGATGTTCGCTGCAGGGATGTCACCTCTTCTCACGGCAAAAAATAGTTGGTTCTATGTTTTTGTATCGCCTCAATCGTAGGTTACTAGTTTACTAGTTCACCATTACTTCAGTGAAGAAAACCCAGGATAGAACAGTGGTTAAGACAGCTACCTCTGAGTCTGTAGTACTGAGTTCAAATCCTTGACTTTTAAAGTTGAGGAATTTGTTTTACCTCTATCATATATCACTGATTGCATTTGTAAATAAACAAAAATCATGAATCAACAAGATTCTGGATAGTTTAATAGTCAACACTGTGGGCTCCCCAGAATCCCAACTCAGCAAGACCTATGATAACTTTGTGGTTAAGACTGCTGCATCTCAGTTAGTAGTGGTGGCTTCAAATCTCTTACTTTGAAAATTTAGTTGTTTTGTTTTACCTCTAGAATAGTTCACTGATTGCATTTGTATATGAACAAAAATTAAGCTATACCAAGACTCTGCATAGCATGGTGATTAAGACTGCTACCTCTCAGTCAGTCGTATGAGGTTCAAATCCATGACTAGGAAAATGTATGTTTTCGTTTCATTTCTATCATAGTCCACTGATTGCATTTGTATATGAGCGAAAATCAGGTTACGATGGGACCCAGAATAGCTCAATGGTCAAAACTGTGGGCTCCCAATACAGGGGTACTTGGTTCAAACCCCACACAAGTAATCATTAATTTGGCTGAATGTCGTCAAAACGACATAAATTGAGTAATATTATGTGCTCATTGCTTGCATAAAATAAAGTTAATAAGATAATAATAATTGTCAAATAGTCAATGAATACACCTCAGGGGTTACCTGTGTGTGTGTGAGAGAGAGAGTGTGTGTGTGTGCGTGCGCATGAGTATGTGCGAGTGAGCGTGTGAGTGTAATTCCTGAGGTGGGGGGACTAGGAGTAAAACTTAATAGAGAGCGTTGACCAATGAGCTCTCCTGGGTACGATTAAAAAAAAAAGTTAATTGGAACAGTTGAAAAAATAAGTTAATTATTATGTTTTCATTACACATGGAGGTGAAATATATCATCCAACACTTCAGAAGATACAAGTCAATTTACTGGATTTGAACCCAGCACCCTTTATTCCAAGTCAACAGCCTTACCCACTGTGCTATCCCGGGTCTTGAGAACTCTTGTATCCGGCTTGTATAGAAAGCTAATCAGAGACTTGTTGCTGGGTAAACTTCACTATAAACCAGTGGAATAAAATACTGCCAACCCGACTGGTATTAAAGTTAAAGTTAAAGTACCAATGATTGTCACACACACACTAGGTGTGGCGAGATTATTCTCTGCATTTGAACCATCACCCTTGATCACCCCCTGGGAGGTGAGGGGAGCAGTGGGCAGCAGCGGTGGCCGCGCCCGGGAATCATTTTGGTGATTTAACCCCCAATTCCAACCCTTGATGCTGAGTGCCAAGCAGGGAGGTAATGGGTCCCATTTTTATAGTCTTTGGTATGACTCGGCCGGGGTTTGAACTCACAACCTACCGATCTCAGGGCGGACACTCTAACCACTATTGAACCCAGGACTGTTTAATCCCATTCAAGAGTCTTAACCACTGGGCCATCCTGGCACTGGTAAGCCTTGCTTTCCGGCTCATATAAAAAGCTAATCAGAGACCTAAGGTGGAACAAAATACTAGCAACTTACCTGGGATTGAACCCAGCACCATTCATTCCAAGTCAACAGTCTTACCCACTGTGCTATTCTGGGCCTTGAAAAAAACCCTCTATCCGGCTTGTATAGAAAGCTAATCAGGGACTCTTTGCTGTGTAAAATACACAAGAAGTGGACCAAAATACTGTCAACCAGACAGGAATTGAACTCAGGACTGTTTATTGCATGTCAAGAATCTTAACCACTGGGCCATCCTGGGTAGGTGAGGATGTTTTTCTGGCTCATTAAGAAAGGTAATCAGAGACTCGTTTCTGGGTAAACTACACTATAAACCAGTGGAATAAAATACTATCAACCCGACTGGTATTGATCCCAGGACTGTTTAATCCTACTCAAGAGTCTTAACTACTGGGCCATCCTGGCACTGGTAAGTCGTTCTTTCCGACTCATATACAAAGCTAATCAGAGACCTAAGGTGGAACAAAATACTAGCAACTTACCTGGGATTGAACCCAGCACCTTTCATTCCAAGTCAACAGTCTTACCCACTGTGCTATTCTGGGCCTTGTAAAACTCATCTATCCGGCTTGTATAGAAAGCTAATCAGGGACTCTTTGCTGGGTAAAATACACAAGAGGTGGACCAAAATACTGTCAACCAGACAGGTATTGAACTCAGGACTGTTTATTGCATGTCAAGAATCTTAACCACTGGGCCATCCTGGGTCTTGTGAAGATGTTTTTCTGGCTCATTAAGAAAGGTAACCAGAGACTCGTTGCTGGGTAAACTATACTATAAACCAGTGGAATAAAAGACTGTCAACCCGACTGATATTTAACCCAGGACTGTTTAATCCTAATCAAGAGTCTTAAACACTGGGCCATCCTGGCACTGGTGAGCTACTTTTTCCGGCTCATATAAAAAGCTAATCAAAGACTTAAGGTGGAACAAAATACTAGCAACTTACCTGGGATTGAACCCAGCACCCTTCATTCCAATTCAACAGTCTTACCCACTGTGTATCCTGGATCTTTTGAAATCCTGTATCCGGCTTGTATAGAAATCTAATTAGGGACTCATTGCTGGGTAAAATACACAAGAGGTGGACCAAAATACTGTCAACCAGACAGGTATTGAACTCAGGACTGTTTATTGCATGTCAAGAATCTTAACCACTGGGCCATCCTGGGTCTTGCGCAGATGTTTTTCTGGCTCATATAGAAAGGTAATCAGGGACTTGTTGCTGGGTAAACTACACTATAAAATAGTGGAATAATATGCTGTCATACCGTCTGGTTTTGAACCTAGAACTGTTTAATCCTAATCAAGAGTCTTAACCACTGGGCCATCCTGGCACTGGTAAGCAATTCTTTAAGGCTCATTTAAAAAGTTAATCAGAGACCTAAGGTGGAACAAAATACTAGCAACTTAACTGGGATTGAACCCAGCACCTTTCATTCCAAGGCAACAGTCTTACCCACTGTGCTATTCTGGGACTTGTAAGAACCTCTATCCGGCTTGTATAGAAAGCTAATCAGGGACTCTTTGCTGGGTAAATTACACTATAAATCAGTGGAATAAAATACTGTCAACCTAACTGGTATTGAACCTGGGCTGTTTAATGATAATCAAGAGTCTTAACCACTGGGCCATCCTGGCACTGGTAAGCCCTGTTTTCCGGCTCATATAAAAAGCTAATCAGAGACTTAAGGTGGAACAAAATACTACCAATTTAGCTGGGATTGAAACCAGCAGCCTTCATTCCAAGTCAACAGTCTTACCCACTGTGCTATCCTGGATCTTTTGAAATACTGTATGCGGCTTGTATAGAAATCTAATCAGGGACTCTTTGCTGGGTAAAATACACAAGAGGTGGACCAAAGTACTGTCAACCAGACAGGTATCAAACTCACGACTGTTTATTGCATGTCAAGAATCTTAACCACTGGGCCATTCTGGGTCTTGTGAAGATGTTTTTCTGCCTCATATAGAAAGGTAATCAGGGACTTGTTGCTGGGCAAACTACACTATAAAATAGTGGAATAAAATACTGTCAAAACGTCTGGTATAGAACCCTGGACTGTTTAATCCTAATCAACAGTCTTAACCACTTGGCCATCCTGGCACCACCTACATCGAGAATGACGCGCTCAGCAGATGTTTGCTGCAGGGATGTCACCTCTTCTCACGGTGAAAAATAGCTGGTTCTATGTTTTTGTATCACCTCAATCGTAGGTTACTAGTTTACTAGTTCACCATTACATCAGTGAAGAAAACCCAGGATAGAACAGTGGTTAAGACTGCTGCCTCTGAGTCCCTAGTACTGAGTTCAAATCCTTGACTTTTAAGGTTGAGGAATTTGTTTTACCTCTATCATATATCACTGATTGCATTTGTAAATAAACAAAAATCATGAATCAACAAGATTCTGGATAGTTTAATAGTCAACACTGTGGGCTCCCCAGAATCCCAACTCAGCAAGACCCATGATAGCATAGTGGTTAAGACTGCTGCATCTCAGTTAGTAGTGGTGGGTTCAAATCTCTTACTTTGAAAGTTTAGTTGTTTTGTTCTATCTCTAGAATAGTTCACTGATTGCATTTGTATATGAACAAAAATGAAGTTATACCAAGACCTTGCTTAGCATGGTGGCTAAGACTGCTACCTCTCAGTCAGTCGTATGAGGTTCAAATCCATGACTAGGAAAATGTATGTTTTTGTTTCATTTCTGTCATAGTCCACTGATTGCATTTGTATATGAGCGAAAATCAGGTTATGACGGGACCCAGAATAGCTCAATGGTCAACACTGTGGGCTCCCAATACAGGGGTACTTGGTTCAAACCCCAGACAAGTAATCATTAATTTGGCTGAATGTCGTCAAAACGACATACATTGAGTACCGGTAATGTTATGTGCTCGTTGCTTGAATAAAATAAAGTTAAAAAATGAAGTCAATGCTAAAGATAATAATAATTGTCAAATAGTCAATGAATACACCTCAGGGGTTACCTGTGTGAGAGAGAGAGAGAGAGAGTGTGTGTGTGTGTGAGTGTAATTCCTGAGGTGGGGGGAATAGGAGTAAAACTTAATAATAGAGAGCGTTGACCAATGAGCTCTCCTGGGTACAATTAAAAAAAAAGTTAATTGGAACAGTTAAAAAAATTATTAAATAAGTCAATTATTATGTTTTCATTACACATGGAGGTGAAATATATCATCCAACACTTCCAATCAAAGCTTCAGAAGATACAAGTCAACTTACTGGATTTGAACCCAGCACCCTTCATTCCAAGTCAACAGCCTTACCCACTGTGCTATCCCAGGTCTTGAGAACTCTTGTATCCGGCTTGTATAGAAAGCTAATCAGAGACTCGTTGCTGGGTAGACTTCACTATAAACCAGTGGAATAAAATACTGCCAACCCGACTGGTTTTGAACCCAGGACTGTTTAATCCCATTCAAGAGTCTTAACCACTGGGCCATCCTGGCACTGGTAAGCCGTTCTTTCCGGCTCATATAAAAAGCTAATCAGAGACCTAAGGTGGAACAAAATACTAGCAACTTACCTGGGATTGAACCCAGCACCATTCATTCCAAGTCAACAGTCTTACCCACTGTGCTATTCTGGGCCTTGTAAAAACCTCTATCCGGCTTGTATAGAAAGCTAATCAGGGACTCTTTGCTGGGTAAAATACACAAGAGGTGGACCAAAATACTGTCAACCAGACAGGTATTGAACTCAGGACTGTTTATTGCATGTCAAGAATGTTAACCACTGGGCCATCCTGGGTCTTGTGAGGATGTTTTTCTGGCTCATTAAGAAAGGTAATCAGAGACTCGTTGCTGGGTAAACTACACTATAAACCAGTGGAATAAAATACTGTCAACCCGACTGGTATTGAACCCAGGACTGTTTAATCCTACTCAAGAGTCTTAACCACTGGGCCATCCTGGCACTGGTAAATCATTCTTTCCGGCTCATATACAAAGCTAATCAGAGACCTAAGGTGGAACAAAATACTAGCAACTTACCTGGGATTGAACCCAGCACCTTTCATTCCAAGTCAACAGTCTTACCCACTGTGCTATTCTGAGCCTTGTAAAAATCCTCTATCCGGCTTGTATAGAAAGCTAATCAGGGACTCTTTGCTGGGTAAAATACACAAGAGGTGGACCAAAATACTGTCAACCAGACAGGTATTGAACTCAGGACTGATTATTGCATGTCAAGAATGTTAACCACTGGGCCATCCTGGGTCTTGTGAGGATATTTTTCTGGCTCATTAAGAAAGGTAATCAGAGACTCGTTGCTGGGTAAACTACACTATAAACCAGTGGAATAAAATACCGTCAACCCGACTGGTATTGAACCCAGGACTGTTTAATCCTACTCAAGAGTCTTAACCACTGGGCCATCCTGGCACTGGTAAATCATTCTTTCCGGCTCATATACAAAGCTAATCAGAGACCTAAGGTGGAACAAAATACTAGCAACTTACCTGGGATTGAACCCAGCACCTTTCATTCCAAGTCAACAGTCTTACCCACTGTGCTATTCTGAGCCTTGTAAAAATCCTCTATCCGGCTTGTATAGAAAACTAATCAGGGACTCTTTGCTGGGTAAAATACACAAGAGGTGGACCAAAATACTGTCAACCAGACAGGTATTGAACTCAGGACTGTTTATTGCATGTCAAGAATGTTAACCACTGGGCCATCCTGGGTCTTGTGAAGATGTTTTTCTGGCTCATTAAGAAAGTTAATCAGAGACTCGTTGCTGGGTAAACTTCACTATAAACTAGTGGAATAAAATACTGCCAAACCGACTGGTATTGAACCCATGACTGTTTAATCCCATTCAAGAGTCTTAACCACTGGGCCATCCTGGCACTGGTAAGCCATTCTTTCCGGCTCATATAAAAAGCTAATCAGAGACCTAAGGTGGAACAAAATACTAGCAACTTACCTGGGATTGAACCCAGCACCATTCATTCCAAGTCAACAGTCTTACCCACTGTGCTATTCTGGGCCTTGTAAAAAATCTCTATCCGGCTTGTATAGAAAGCTAATCAAGGACTCTTTGCTGGGTAAAATACACAAGAGGTGGACCAAAATACTGTCAAACAGACAGGTATTGAACTCAGGACTGATTATTGCATGTCAAGAATGTTAACCACTGGGCCATCCTGGGTCTTGTGAGGATATTTTTCTGGCTCATT
Organism: Nerophis lumbriciformis; assembly: GCF_033978685.3. Taxonomy (NCBI): domain Eukaryota; kingdom Metazoa; phylum Chordata; class Actinopteri; order Syngnathiformes; family Syngnathidae; genus Nerophis; species Nerophis lumbriciformis. The sequence continues at coordinate 19,844,886 of NC_084565.2, forward strand.
AAGAAAGGTAATCAGAGACTCGTTGCTGGGTAAACTACACTATAAACCAGTGGAATAAAATACCGTCAACCCGACTGGTATTGAACCCATGACTGTTTAATCCTACTCAAGAGTCTTAACCACTGGGCCATCCTGGCACTGGTAAATCATTCTTTCCGGCTCATATACAAAGCTAATCAGAGACCTAAGGTGGAACAAAATACTAGCAACTTACCTGGGATTGAACCCAGCACCTTTCATTCCAAGTCAACAGTCTTACCCACTGTGCTATTCTGAGCCTTGTAAAAATCCTCTATCCGGCTTGTATAGAAAACTAATCAGGGACTCTTTGCTGGGTAAAATACACAAGAGGTGGACCAAAATACTGTCAACCAGACAGGTATTGAACTCAGGACTGTTTATTGCATGTCAAGAATGTTAACCACTGGGCCATCCTGGGTCTTGTGAAGATGTTTTTCTGGCTCATTAAGAAAGTTAATCAGAGACTCGTTGCTGGGTAAACTTAACTATAAACTAGTGGAATAAAATACTGCCAAACCGACTGGTATTGAACCCATGACTGTTTAATCCCATTCAAGAGTCTTAACCACTGGGCCATCCTGGCACTGGTAAGCCATTCTTTCCGGCTCATATAAAAAGCTAATCAGAGACCTAAGGTGGAACAAAATACTAGCAACTTACCTGGGATTGAACCCAGCACCATTCATTCCAAGTCAACAGTCTTACCCACTGTGCTATTCTGGGCCTTGTAAAAAATCTCTATCCGGCTTGTATAGAAAGCTAATCAAGGACTCTTTGCTGGGTAAAATACACAAGAGGTGGACCAAAATACTGTCAAACAGACAGGAATTGAACTCAGGACTGTTTATTGCATGTCAAGAATCTTAACCACTGGGCCATCCTGGGTCTTGTGAAGCTGTTTTTCTGGCTCATTAAGAAAGGTAATCAGAGACTCGTTGCTGGGTAAACTACACTATAAACAAGTGGAATAAAATACTGTCAACCCGACTGGTATTGAACCCAGGACTGCTTAATCCTACTCAAGAGTCTTAACCACTGGGCCATCCTGGCACTGGTAAATCATTCTTTCCGGCTCATATACAAAGCTAATCAGAGACCTAAGGTGGAACAAAGTACTAGCAACTTCCCTGGGATTGAACCCAGCACCTTTCATTCCAATTCAACAGTCTTATCCACTGTGCTATCCTGGATCTTTTGAAATCCTGTATCCGGCTTGTATAGAAATCTAATCAGGGACTCTTTGCTGGGTAAAATACACAAGAGGTGGACCAAAATACTGTCAACCAGACAGGTATCGAACTCAGGACTGTTTATTGCATGTCAAGAATCTTAACCACTGGGCCATCCTGGGTCTTGCAAAGATGTTTTTCTGACTTATATAGAAAGGTAATCAGGGACTTGTTGCTGGGTAAACTACACTATAAAATAGTGGAATAATATGCTGTCAGACCATCTGGTATTGAACCTAGAACTGTTTAATCCTAATCAAGAGTCTTAACCACTGGGCCATCCTGGCACTGGTAAGCAATTCTATAAGGCTCATTTAAAAAGCTAATCAGAGACCTAAGGTGGAACAAAATACTAGCAACTTACCTGAGATTGAACCCAGCACCTTTCATTCCAAGGCAACAGTCTTACCCACTGTGCTATTCTGGGACTTGTAAAAACCTCTATCCGGCTTGTATAGAAAGCTAATCAGGGACTCTTTGCTGGGTAAATTACACTATAAATCAGTGGAATAAAATAGTATCAACCTAACTGGTATTGAACCTGGGCTGTTTAATGATAATCAAGAGTCTTAACCACTGGGCCATCCTGGCACTGGTAAGCCATGTTTTCCGGCTCATATAAAAAGCTAATCAGAGACTTAAGGTGGAACAAAACACTACCAATTTAGCTGGGATTGAAACCAGCAGCCTTCATTCCAAGTCAACAGTCTTACCCACTGTGCTATCCTGGATCTTTTGACATACTGTATGCGGCTTGTATAGAAATCTAATCAGGGACTCTTTGCTGGGTAAAATACACAAGAGGTGGACCAATATACTGTCAACCAGACAGGTATCAAACTCACGACTGTTTATTGCATGTCAAGAATCTTAACCACTGGGCCATCCTGGGTCTTGTGAAGATGTTTTTCTGCCTCATATAGAAAGGTAATCAGGGACTTGTTGCTGGGCAAACTACACTATAAAATAGTGGAATAAAATACTGTCAAAACGTCTGGTATAGAACCCAGGACTGTTTAATACTAATCAACAGTCTTAACCACTTGGCCATCCTGGCACCACTTACATCGAGAATGACGCGCTCAGCAGATGTTTGCTGCAGGGATGTCACCTCTTCTTACGGTGAAAAATAGCTGGTTCTATGTTTTTGTATCACCTCAATCGTAGGTTACTAGTTTACTAGTTCACCATTACATCAGTGAAGAAAACCCAGGATAGAACAGTGGTTAAGACTGCTGCCTCTGAGTCCGTAGTACTGAGTTCAAATCCGTGACTTTTAAAGTTGAGGAATTTGTTTTACCTCTATCATATATCACTGATTGCATTTGGAAATAAACAAAAATCATGAATCAACAAGATTCTGGATAGTTTAATAGTCAACACTGTGGGCTCCCCGGAATCCCAACTCAGCAAGACCCATGATAGCATAGTGGTTAAGACTGCTGCATCTCAGTTAGAAGTGGTGGGTTCAAATCTCTTACTTTGAAAGTTTAGTTGTTTTGTTTTACCTCTAGAATAGTTCACTGATTGCATTTGTATATGAACAAAAATGAAGTTATACCAAGACCCTGCATAGCATGGTGGCTAAGACTGCTACCTCTCAGTCAGTCGTATGAGGTTCAAATCCATGACTAGGAAAATGTATGTTTTTGTTTCATTTCTATCATAGTCCACTGATTGCATTTGTATAGGAGCGAAAATCAGGCTATGATGGGACCCAGAATAGCTCAATGGTCAACACTGTGGGCTCCCAATGCAGGGGTACTTGGTTCAAACCCCAGACAAGTAATCATTAATTTGGCTGAATGTCGTCAAAACAACATAAATTGAGTAATGTTATGTGCTCGTTGCTTGAATAAAATAAAGTTAAAAAATGAAGTCAATGCTAAAGATAATAATAATTGTCAAATAGTCAATGAATACACCCCAAGGGTTACCTGTGTGTGTGTGTGTGTATGTGCGAATGAGCGTGTGAGTGTAATTCCTGAGGTGGGGGGAATAGGAGTAAATCTTAATAATAGAGAGCGTTGACCAATGAGCTCTCCTGGGTACAATTAAAAAAAAAGTTAATTGGAACAGTTAAAAAAATAATTAAATAAGTTAATTATTATGTTTTCATTACACATGGAGTTGAAATATATCATACAACACTTCCAATCAAAGCTTCAGAAGATACAAGTCAATTTACTGTATTTGAACCCAGCACCCTTTATTCCAAGTCAACAGCCTTACCCACTGTGCTATCCCGGGTCTTGAGAACTCTTGTATCCGGCTTGTATACTGTCAACCCGACTGGTATTGAACCCAGGACTGCTTAATCCTAATCAAGAGTCTTAACCACTGGGCCATCCTGCACTGGTAAGTCCTGTTTTCCGGCTCATATAAAAAGCTAATCAGAGACTTAAGGTGCAACAAAATACTAGCAATTTACCTGGGATTGAACCCAGCACCCTTCATTCCAAGTCAACAGTCTTACCCACTGTGCTATCCTGGATCTTTTGAAATCTTGTATCCGGCTTGTATAGAAATCCATACAGGGACTCTTTGCTGGGTAAAATACACAAGAGGTGGACCAAAATACTGTCAACCAGAGAGGTATTGAACTCAGGACTGTTTATTGCATGTCAAGAATCTTAACCACTGGGCCATCCTGGGTCTTGTGAACATGTTTTTCTGGCTCATATAGAAAGGTAACCAGGGACTTGTTGCTGGGTAAACTACACTATAAAATAGTGGAATAAAATACTGTCAAACCGTCTGGTATTGAACCCAGGACTGTTTAATCCTAAGCAAGAGTCTGAACCACCGGGTCATCCTGGCACTGGTATATCATTCTTTCCGGTTCATATAACAAGCTAATTGGAGACTTAAGGTGGAACAAAATGCTACCAACATACAGGGACATCACTAGCTTTTAAGGACAGGGGGGGCTTAGCCCCCAGGAGATGCACAGGATGCGAGCGAACGTAGCGCACGAGCACAAAACTTCACAAACGGCTAACAAAGACTTGGAAATTATTCATTGTTATTATTATTATTTCAGTCGGTTTATTTTCAATCTGTGTTCAGTACAACAACACACATGGGTTTGCACAGTGACATTTTGTTTACAGCATCAACAAGAAACAATTACTTGCATGATCCTTCAAGATACACTGAAACACAATGAAAGTCATGGCATTAGCCTCTATGTTATTCATTCACAACATAGAGGCTAATGCCACGACTTTCGCTCACAATACAATCATTGTTTGTTCCCAAATATTTTGAAGTTGCACAGATTACATTTTGGGCACATATGTGACTAAACTGGTTGTAAATTCAAGCCCTGGAAATATTACTTAATTACTTGAATTAAAGTAATATCTGGATCGGGATAATTTGGCTTATATATAATATATATATATATATATATATATATATATATGTATATATATATATATATATGTATATATATATATATATATATTATGGTAAGCCGTTAAGGAAATTAAATATATATGGAAGTTTGAATAGAAATGAGAAACGTTTATATATACTGTAAATAAGAAAGACTTAGAGTCCGTCTGCTGATCTGAAAAAGAGCCAAAACTGTCACAGAGCTGAGGGACCATCTTCAAAGTGCAATGCTGAAACAAATAATGCAAACAATTAAATGTAACTTCCAGGGCCTGAGATTAACGTAGTCCCGTCGTCCCGGGGACGGTAAAAAAAATGCACGGGACGAAAATAAATGCTCCCCAGGGCGATGGCTTTTAACCATTTTTTTTCTTTTCTTTTTATGTATTTATTCATTTTACATTTTATATTAAATGTCTTGGTTTTTCCTCCCTCTGAAAATCCTATGAAATGTTTAACAAGCCATCCTATAATAATACAACAGTTATTAATGTAACAATACAATAAAACAAATATATTTAATGATGTTTTTTTCATTATTTTAACAATAGGCTAATGTGTATTACTTTATATAGATTCTACAAGAAACACAAAACTTAAAAACTACATTATTTACAATTGCAGACACAAGGTTTCGTGCAGCTTCACTCATTGTAAAGGAAGACGGATGTCCACGCAGGAGAAAAATGACTACAAAGATGGTGTCTGGGTTTTTCTTATATATATCTATAAATACATATTAAGTCTTTCATACACACATATATATATATATATATATATATATATATATATATATATTCACTGCAATAAGGTAACATCACCAGAATGATTGACAATTAGGAGGACCAATAGTCAACATGATCCACCCAGAAATAAATAAAACAAATGGCTTATCGATAAGCCATTTAAAAAAAAAAAAGTTTTAATATTTATTTATATGTATCATTATTCTCCTGCTCACCTTTCCAGTAGAGGCCTCTCCCCTGACTTTTACAGGTCAATAGGGGTTGTGGAGTGATTATTATTATTATCTACTGATGATAGTCATACGTGAATGAGCTTAGCTCCTGTTCTCCTCCATGTGTAAAGTGAGAAACACAGCTGATGCTCCAGAAGGAAGTAACCCCAAAGATAGCAAATGGTAAAAAAGAGTGCACATTTAACTTTATAAATAACCAGGACCTTCATGATGCATTTCAGGCTAGCTAGCTAACTAAGTAGCAACATTGCTCTAGAGTGGGAATGTAACTTTTTGTCAAACACAGACCTGGTGTAAAATGGAGCTAATACATTTTAATACAAGCAGTGATGAATACTTACTTTCTTGAAAAACATTCTTATGTCCATTTTGCATTCGTTCACGTTCTTGTTCTGCAGTACTGTATGCTAATGTGCTTCGTACACCTGCAGGACCGCAAGCAAGGTCGCAGAGAAAATGAGGACTGGATTTTGAGTGATGTGGGCATTTTCTATATGAACAACTCCAAGAACCGCAAGCAAGGTCGCAGAGAAAATGCGGACTGGATTTTGAGTGATGTCGGCATTTTCTATATGAACAAGTCCAAGAACCGCAAGCAAGGTCGCAGAGAAAATGCAGACTGGATTTTGAGTGATGTCGGCATTTTCTATATGAACAAGTCCAAGAACCGCAAGCAAGGTCGCAGAGAAAATGCGGACTGGATTTTGAGTGATGTCGGCATTTTCTATATGAACAAGTGGAATGGATTGGATATTGACGCACTAAAGGGGCTCTCTACCTCATATGGAAACAGGGTTTGTATTTTCAGGCCTGTTTTTGTTGCTCTTGGGTTGGTTATTAACCTTTCCTTCTTGACAACGCACACAACAGTGAAAATCAGACGATGTAAAATGATATACCTTTATTCAGTTTGTACAGGTTGTACAACAGGTCGGAAAGTACAACTCTCACAAATCTGGCTAAAATCTTTAAATGTTTTAACGGCAATATCCAATCACGACACACAACTCAGGCAGAATGCTAAGTGGGACTTTTTTTCTTGTTTAAGTGAAGTGACCTAACCAACACCCTTTTTTAGTTTAGATCATGTGGGTGAACAAGTGAAACATTGTGATGTAGTACTGGCGTTGCAACTGCTGTTACATTTTGCAGTTGGTCCTTCATACATATATTTTTTTTTAACTAAGAAACTAACAGTGTACAAAGTAAAAGTCTTTAAAATATTAATTAACAAGACAGTTTTCCTATAGCAAAGAAAAAGCAACATAACAAGCGTTTTAAAAAGACCAGAAGAAGAGGAGATTCAAAAATGACAAAAGGGAGTCGACAGGAATTTAAAAGATGATTTTGAAACTGAAACCTAACTTCTAAAGAAGCATTCCTCACTAAAGACATAGCGGTGGTTTATTTATTTTGTTGGTTTGAAACAACACACTGGGCTAAAGGACGGTGATGGAGGTCATGCAATAGTTGGCCCTGTGGCCGTCAAGCAGGGAAGTATTTCACACATTAAAAGCTCTCTGGCTGCACAACATGGAGAAGGTTAGTCAAAGAAGAAGAAAATCAAAGCAAGCGCTAACCAGTCGTCTTGAGAACATCAACACTCCAGCACAAAAGAGGTTATTTTTGACATTGCAGGGTGCACGGGACATTAAATGTGCAGTGTGACAACTCGGACGTGACTGCCCGTGTGGACTTTTCATCTGGGTGGAGAAACACAAAAATATGGCAACATGTTAATAAAGGTTCATTCCCTGTAGGGACAAATTATGCTGACTTAAAATGTACATCATGTTATTTTAATAGATGCAGACTACAAATAGTCTAAAACAGAGGTTCTCAATTGTGAGGCGCCACAAGATTAAGGAGACCCAGCAGCTTAAACAATATAAAGAAAAACTTTGTTTTGTACCGAAAAAGCTAACTTTAGTCAAAAGGCAAAAATTATTTGCATAAACCGAACACTACAGAGAATATGCTCGCAGAAATCAGCTTTTCAGGGAGTAGACCAGGCCTGGGCAATTATTGTGACTCGGGGGCCAAATTTAGAGAAAAAAAATGTGTCTGGGGGCCGGTATATCTATTTTTAGGAACACAAATACAAAACCTCACAATAATGTCTGAATGCTAAAACATTATGACAGACCGCATTAAAAAAAACAGAACGGAATTTTAAATTGTTTTACTGAATGAGACACAGAATGTACATGAAAATAAAGTATGTGGGATTTACAATATTAACTATGAACGATAAAACACTGAATATTGACAACATATGAACGTCACACCCCCTCTCCATCGACATCATTTACAATCAAGCAAAATGCAACAAACACAGCAAAATATGAACGTGAAGGGTACAAAAACCCCACCTACAATGTGATGTATCTGATATATCACTAAGCTTTAGAACTTTGTTGTAAAAATCTCCTTCCGCGTCTGTCCCTGACACCCGCATTTCAGGCTCTGGAAACACTCTGTGGAAACGCTCCCCACCCACACTGCTTGGTGCCTTGTCTGAGCTGCTGTGACTTAGATTACCATAGTAACTAATTAGATTACCATAGTAACTAGTAGTGTGGTCCCGATACCAATATTTTGGTACGGGTACTGATACCAAAATGTATTTCGGCACTTTTCTAAATAAAGGGGACCACAAAAAATTTCATTATTGGCTTTATTTTAACAAAAAATCTTACGGTACATTAAACATGTTTCTTATTGCAAGTTTGTCCTTAAATAAAATAGTGAACATACAAGACCACTTGTCTTTTAGTAGTAAGTAAGCAAACAAAGGCTTCTAATTTAGCTGCTGACATATGCAGTAACATATTGTGTCATTTATCATTCTATTATTTTGTCAAAATAATTAAGGACAAGTGGTAGAACATGCATTATTAATCTACTTGTTCATTTACTGTTAATATCTGCTTACTTTCTCTTTTAAAATGTTCTATCTACACTTCTGTTAAAATGTAACAATCACTTATTATTCTGTTGTTTGGATACTTTACATTAGTTTTGGATGATACCACAAATTTGGGTATCAACCAAATGCCAAGTAGTTACAGGATCATACATTGGTCATATTCAAAGTCCTCATGTGACCAGGGACGTATTTCCTGAGTTTATAAACATAATAAACATTTTTAAAAAACAAAAGAAGATTTTGTGATGCTAAAAAATAATCATAGTACCGTATTTTCCGCACCATAAGGCGCCCTGGGTTAAAAGCCGCGCCTTCAATGAACGGCATATTTCAAAACTTTGTCCACCAATAAGCCGCTCCATGTTGTAAGCCGCATCTAACTGCGCTAAAGGAATGTCAAAAAAACAGTCAGATAGGTCAGTCAAACTTTAATAATATATTAAAAACCAGCGTTCTAACAACTCTGTTCACTCCCAAAATGTACGCAAATGTGCAATCACAAACATACGTATATCAACATGGACAGAGCTGCGTGAAAAAAGCCACCCGGCCTCTTCGCGTAAACTTAAACTTACCTTAACCACTCGCTCATCTTTTCTTCATCCATCCCTTCGAGTTAGCTTTTATGATGACGCCGGCTGGAAAGGTCTCTTTTGGCAAGGTCTTCCTTTTGAATATCACCATGGGTGGAAGTTTCATTAGCATGGCAAGCTAGAACCACAGTGAAGGATGACTTCTCATTCCCTGTGGTGCGAATATTCACCGTACGTGCTCCCGTTCCACAGTGCGGTTCACAGGAATATCAGTTGCTGTGAAATACGGTAGTAATCCGTGTGCGGATGGAGAGATTGCGTCTTTTCATGAACCGGATCCTTATCGCTTTGTAGGAGCCATTTTGTGGTCTTTACAGATGTAAACACACAAAGGAAATGAAACGTACGGTGATATCCGCGCGCTTTTTCTTCTTCTACGCGGGCGGGTGGTTGCTTACAGTAGAAGAAGAAGCGCTTCCTGTTCTATGGGGGCGGGTGCTTACCTTGGCGGTTGCTTGCGTAGAAGAAGAAGCGCTTCCTGTTCTACCGGGAAAAAAGATGGCGGCTGTTTACCGAAGTTGCGAGATCGAAACTTTATGAAAATGAATCGTAATATTAATCCATATATAAAGCGCACCGGGTTAAAAGCCGCACTGTCAGCTTTTGAGTAAATTTGTGGTTTTTAGGTGCGGCTAATAGTGCGGAAAATACGGTAGTATCGACTAGATACGCTCCTGTACTTGGTATCATTACAATGGATCCACCAATGCCGTTTGTTTACAGTGTAGTGTCCCGGAAGAGTTGGTGGTGCAGGGAATTCTGGGAATTTGTTCTGTAGTGTTTATGTTGTGTTGCGGTGCAAATACTCTCCCAAAATGTGTTTGTCATTGTTGTTTAGTGTGCTTTCACTATATGGCACATGTTTATGACAGTGTTGGCGTTGTTCATACTGACACCCTTAGTGTGACATGTATGGCTGTTGAGTAAGTACGCCCTTCATTACTATATTACTACACTAATACCGGTATACCATACAACCCTAGTAACTACGGGGACAATGTGGCGCGAGTGGGATATTGGCCGTGCCAGCAACCTGAGGGTTCCTGGTTCAATCCCCACCTTCTACCAACTTCGTTGTGTCCTTGAGCAAGACATATCACTAGGGATGTCCATTAATGGCTTTTTGCAGATATCCGATATTCCGCTATTGTCCAACTCTTTAATTACCGATATCAACCAATACCGATATCAACCGATATATGCAGTCGTGGAATTAACACATTATTATGCCTAATTTGGACAACCAGGTATGGTGAAGATAAGGTACTTTTAAAAAAAATGAATAAAATAAGATAAATAAATTAAAAACATTTTCTTGAATAAAAAAGAAAGTAAAACAATATAAAAACAGTTACATAGAAACTAGTAAGGAATGATAATTAGTCAAATTAACTGTTAAAGGTTAGTACTATTAGTGGACCAGCAGCACGCACAATCATGTGTGTTTACGGACTGTATCCCTTGCAGACTGTATTGATATATATTGATATATAATGTAGGAACCAGAATATTAATAACAGAAAGAAACAACCCTTTTGTGTGAATGAGTGTGAATGGGGGAGGAAGGTTTTTTGGGTTGGTGCACTAATTGTAAGTGTATCTTTTTTTTTTATATTGATTTAATAAAAAAACAATCTGTCACTCCTATTCGCTAAATCCCATGAAATCTTATACGTCTAGTCTCTTACGTGAATGAGTTAAATAATATTATTTGATATTGTACGGTAATGTGTTAATAATTTCACACATAAGTCGCTCCTGAGTATAAGTCGCAAACTATGAAAAAAACTGCGACTTATAGTCCGAAAAATACGGTAATAGGGAAAATGGGTCAAAGAGTCATAACTTGGTATGTGATACAAGCTAAATATTATGATGCTCACAATTACTTGCTAGCATGTTAACATTAGAACATTACAATGTTTTGCAACCGTTTACCCCATAGTCAAAAAAACATGGTATGTGAAACTTGTTAACTTTTAGCATGCAAACAATAGCATGATAGCTAGCTTACTTAAGCATGCTAACTTTTTCATCTAATTTTACACTGTTTTCTCTATTTCCAAAGCCATACAGTTTACAGCAGTGTTAATTGACATGTGAGACATGCTAACTGTTAGCATGCCATTGTTAGCACACATGCTAAATGTTTGGATTTTAATGTGTGCATGCTAAAATTTTAGGCTCACGCTGTACCTCATGTTGTACAGTTACACCTAAAACTTACGGATTGTGACCCGGCGACCCCCGGCCAGATGACCAGGGCACAGATAGCAAGCCCATCAACATTTCCGCGGGAATTATCTAGTTTCCATAATGCCATTCCATTCCACTAACCAGAATTGCACTTACATTCATAAATTGATTGGATTCTTGACTCGCGATCAGTTATGTAAAACCACTGAATTAAGACACATATAAGACACATACCTTTTCAACTCTTAGTTGGAATTCCTTTGCCTCACGTTCTTGTCTTTGTGGTTGGCATTGGAGTTGCTTTTCCTGAAACACACAATGACAATTGGGATGGGCCGAACGCAGAGAGACCACAAAGGAAAAAGGGCTGACAGGTACTTACAGAGGAGCCGAGCCTGAGTCATCATCTAGGGCACCGCAAGAGGATGGGGAGGGCAGACCAACAAACAAATAAGAGTCAGTTAACAACATGTAAGTGTTTTTGTGTGTGTTTGTGTGTCTTGTTCATGCCACTTCAGCCCTAATAAATGACTGTTGTCTTAACATGATACAGCTTCTGCAAGGTGACGCCAATGAGGTTAGACAAAAATCTGAACATGACTCAAAGCAAGCCTGCTTGTTGCATCGTACACACAAACACAACCTTTACCAAAAAAAAAAAAGCAAATCGTATGCATAACATATACATTGATGAAGCTCATTCAGACAAATAATACAAAAGGTCTATAAAAATCCTCAAAACGTCACAAGAGGTTCATGCATACAAGCGAGAAAACAGCAAAGGGAAGACTGCAGGTGGGAGCTGGATATCGAATATGTGTAAACTGGCAGCGCCGACATGTAGAGTGGCGAGATGACGCCACAGCAATGTTTGAATTAAGTAAGGCAAGGAGGACAACTTTGTCTCCGAAGTCCAAATGTTCAGTGTCTTCATGAGGTTTATTATTCAGCATGCATTGAGGACAAGATGCAAAAAACGTGCAAGCAATGCCCAGAACTCGTCATCCTTGGAGTTTTCACGTCAACTTGTTTGTCTCATTTGACTCTTTCATTGGCTCCGACATGCATTTAAAAACATTTGTTTAAAAAAAGAGGGCCAATAAGGAATCGAAAGAAAAAGGAAACTGTACGTGTCTTTGGGCTATAGGGCCAGTGAAAGAGTGACCACATCTTTTTAAGCACATTCCTTTTATAGAAGTGGTGACCAAGAGAGTTCATTCAATTTGAAAGCACGCTGCCACCTCAGCTCAACCACTTCAGTCTGTCATGCAGTTTATGTTCACTTACCAAATGCAAAATCAGCAGCGAACAGAGAAGTCGAAATGTAAATAATAATAAAATAATAAAATAAAAAGGAAAGAATCGTTGTACAAAGAAAGCTGAAACTAAACTCTAGGGAAATTTCTACCAGGGAATGCAAATAATGACAAAAACAAAAATCAGGAGTTTGTACTAAAATGCATGCATCTACATTGGAAATATGTAAAAACAATGCTTTCAACCTTTCAACATCCCTTTGATTTCAAATCAACATTTGCAATAAGTTACTGTTGTAATTATTACAATAGATTCAGCTTCTGCTCGTGACAAAAAGAAGCTAACAAGCTAAATGCATAGAAGCACAGTCCTGTTTTAAAAGGGTTCCTTGCAAAACCTACTTTTCTTACCTGATGGTACCTGTTTTTGTGTGTTTGGGATCTGCATAAGTGCCAAAAATGTGAAAACAAACCATGGATGCATGAGGGAGATATTTATAAAACATTCTTACAAATTTGCACCGAACGAACTATTTAAAATTTGAGAACATTGGGACGTATTTTGCCTTAGTTACATCAGCAGATATCTCCATATATGGTAAATGTTTACCCAAAGAGCTTTGCGCAAATCTTCCATTATTATCCAGTTGTACTCAATTAGTTCCTTCTTTTTCTCTATCCTCTTGTTGCGGGGCATATTGGCTAGTACATGCACATGCATGCTAAAATCCTCGGCTGTAGTGTATAGTTGCGTTTGGTTCTAACTTATATCCGTCAGTGGACTCGATATGGAAGCACCAAAAACTACAACGTCGCTGAGAAGGGAGAAAACACAGTCGAAGGGGTCTTGGCCTGGGGGAAGACTTCGGCACGTAATTTAAGATTTATTCGGAACGCTGCTCTGCAGGTCGCTGGGATGTCTCTGCAAACTTTACGAAAAAGCGTTTCTGCAATGCCTCTTCTACATAATCTACACAGCTTGCTTGTTGCAATTTCAGTAACTGTATACAAATCGCATATTAACATGTGTTCGCCTCGCTGCAAGTTTTAGGCTGGATTGTAAAAATTGACTGTAGGCGCTTCCGTTGCCTTAAAGGACGCTCCAAGCCTGCAAAGTCATTAATTCGTAAATCATGTATGCTATACTGTATGCAGTATCATTATACTGTATTTTTTTGCTCCACGTTCACGTGTTTATTAGCAACTTGAAAAATGAGGTTTTCTGAGAAAAATATTTTCAGAAATGTACTAAAAAATTACAAATATACAGTACAGGCCAAAAGTTTGGACACACCTTCTCATTCAATGCGCTTTCTTTATTTTCATGACTATTTACTTTGTAGATTGTCACTAAAGGCATCAAAATTATGAATGAACACATGTGGAGTTATGTACTTAACAAAAAAAGATGAAATAACTGATAACATGTTTTATATTCTACTTTCTTCAAAATAGCCACCCTTTGCTCGGATTACTTTTTCGCACACTCTTGGCATTTTCTCGATGAGCTTCAAGAGGTAGTCACCTGAAATGGTTTTCACTTCACAGGTGTGCTTGAACCTCATCGAGAGAATGCCAAGAGTATGCAAAGCAGTAATCAGAGCAAAGGGTGGCTATTTTGAAGAAAATAGAATATAAAACCTGTTTTCAGTTATTTCACCTTTTTTTGTTAAGTACATAACTCCACATGTGTTCATTCATAGTTTTGATGCCTTCAGTGACAATCTATAATGTAAATAGTCATGAAAATAAAGAAAACGCATTGAATGAGGAGGTGGCCTTTACTGTATATCCATTTCATATCTAAATTCTTTGAAAAGCAAAAATTCCTACATTTGCAGGGACGTGAATACTGAATCCTGAATACGCGCGATTCACTGTACATTGACAAGCATTTTCTGCCTTTCAGAGGATAGGAAGCTCCCATTAAAGAACACAAATGAAGAAGCAATATGTACGTACCGTCAGTAATCTCATCGGGCTTTCTCCTCTTCTCGTAGATGAGGATGATGGTGACCAGGATGATGACCTCAGCCACGATTCCAAGGAAGGGCCAGAGAGCAGCAAGCCGGCTGCGCACCCTCAGGTGGATCTTATCGGTGCTGGTGCCAAGTTCACTGGTGCCGGCGCAGATGTACTCGCCCACGTCACCCTCGATGCTCAGTTCGTTGACGGTCAGGGTGGTTTTGTTGGGGGTGCTCTTGATCTCGTACTTGTCGCTGGTGCCGTTGATAATAGGCTGCATAGGGACGACGTTATGAGTCAAGATCAGTGAGTAGCATAGCAATAGACACGCTTGTCTATAGTTTAAAGTTTAGACAGCTGCTTTACCACTTGGCCACCATCTTGCTCCTTGGACCAGGTCCAGTCAGTAGGCAGCGGGTAGCCGTGGCTCACACACACCATGACCCCTTTGTCCCTCTCGTTGCCATGCTCAGAGTGCTTGTAGGCTGCAACATGGGGGATGGCTGCGAGCACGAGGAGAGACGTGAGTACAGAGCACAACAGAACATAACTGATATCCAGCTTGCCCCACACTGGACTGTTAACCAGCTCATCACCACAATGTATGCTGCTGCATAGGATATTTCCATACATCAATGCAGGAATAGCTTTTTAAATCAATCACATAAAATTCTTACTTTTCACTTCAATTGTCTGCTGCACCACTGGGTCACTCAGGAATACACATTCATATTTCCCACCAGAGTTGTGTGGGGTGATCTTGTCCAAACTGGAGGTGAAAAAGGGGAAAATAGTGTGACTTGATTTAGCTTCTTTTTTTTTAACACTGGTAAACTAATCAGTTATGATGAATCACTATTTTTCCCTTGGGAAAAAACTTTAAAAAAAATAGGTCACCTAACATTCTGGTTGATACAGTTATTTAATATATTAACTATAGATGGCAGACAACATTTTTATCCCTTTATTTTATTTTTCCAAAAATTGTTCTAAGTAACGCTCAAATAAAATAACTCAGTTCACTTGTTCTTATTGAAAATGTTTTAATTAAATCAATGCTATTAAGCTAACATTGCTCGCCAGACAACCCATCTACTTTTCACCAGTCTGTACCGTTACAAAGCAGGGAAGGGGATGAAAGGTCTGTTTGAATGTTGCCATAGCAGTGTGGCATTTATGGCGAGCTGGCTGCAATCTTCTCTTCTTTAGCCATCTAAAGACTGCATTTCATTCTGTACTTCCCACAGTGGGGGGATAACCTCACAAAAAAACAGTTATAAACTTCTTAAATGTAGGGATTAAAAACTAAAGATGCTAGTCTACGCAACAAAACAAAATCTTAATAACTGTGCTTTTGCTCAGCATTTTAATTGCTTTTCCACACAGTTCTTCTACCTTCTCTTGTCAAATACCAAATCAAGCACCAAGGCCACGTGCAAAATTGCATGTCCACACAGTAAGGTCTTTTTCTCTACTAAGTATGAGCGGCGAGCGCCTTGGGTAATTGGCCCTTAGCTCTGCTGCTAATGCAGGCGGTGAGGCACGGTGTTGTGCAATAAACGGACATTTGTGTCAGCAGCGAGTGCATGGAAACAATTGCACAAACGAGTCACTCACTGGTAGGTGGTGTGGTGATCGGCGGCTGTGGACTGGGTCTTCTCGATGATTTTTCCGTTGTACGTCCAGTGTGAACCCTTGACTACCAGAGTAGTGTCGGTCAAATTGCAGCTGAGAATGGCAGAGGTCTGGTTGGTGACCTCAATGGGGTCAGTGGTGATAGTTGGGGCTTGGGGCAAGAAGGGAGTGAAAAGCATTATTTGCATAAAACTATACAAAGCTGACAGGAAAATACTACACAATGTACATATATATTATTATGTAATACACATGGTACAACTTATTCATTTACACATATATTTGGTGTTAATGGTCTTATAAACAACTAGAGTATAGTGAAGCTCATATTTCCAAAATTGTCTGAAAAATCTATATAAACAAGGGAAGCTGAAATAAAAAGGCACACTAATGTTCACTATGACATGGAAAGAGCGCCACACACCGATAGTGAAGCCAATAGGAAAGAAGGGGTTTGTAGAGGAAAGTTAATAGATGTGAACTAAAAAGGTCACAAGGAAGAGAGATGTTGAAATTAAAACATGCACAAGACGCAAAAAGAAGGGCGGAGAAGAGTAGAATTCGAGTCACTCGGAAGAAATAGCATTCAGTCATGTGATGCTTCAGTCAGAGCAACAAAACAATACTTGTAATGCTTGTTGTTGTCTAGGCTGACTGAAGTAATACGAGTCAACAAGGAAGGGAAACTACAACTGGCTGTAGTTCATCTATAAATACAGTAACTAGCTTTAGTGCTTGTACACTGCTACACTAGCAGCCAACGACATTAGTTTTCCTCATACAAGCAAAACTATATACGCAGTACTGTTCAAAAGTTGAATGCCACCATGCTGTGTTGTATTTGATGGCATGTTTGTAACTAGTGATTGCTCAAATGGCACTGAAGAATACTAGTCCTTAAATGGGTGTGTCGCTTTTTAATGAAAAGGGGTGTGCCGTGTTTGACATTGTTTGTCTTTATTGATCTAAACGGAACTATAAAAAAGGAAACATTCCCTCTTGGACTTTTCTGTAAACACTCATACTTTTATGGCTAATTAGCATTGAAGGTAATTCATGTGCATCGGTTGATTTTGATTGTAGTATTATTGTCATTTATGAATGTGTTTATTCCCTTTTGCTGTAATGTTGTACATGTATCAAAGCATTTTTAAATGTTACACCCCATGAAGAATATTCTATAAAAGCTACCGGTAATAGCGATCTTAAAACATTTTTATTTGCAGGTCAAATGTACTTTTTGAATCCAGCATATTGCAGATGCCCGTTACGAAACACTGACAAAGTAATAGTGCAGTGTCGATACAGGTAGTCAGTGTGCAATTTTGTACCCATCACTTGTTAGCAGGCTTTTTCTCATTTCAGGGATGATGGCAAATCATCAAAGTATGCTATATCAACTAAAGCAGTGAAAATACACTCCTGTACTCGTACTTAGCCCAAAGATGTTCAGGGTTTTGTTATTAATTTCTGTCCCTGTAGAAAAGGTTATGAAAACAAATGGTGGTGAATGTATACGACAAAGTATTGTATTAAATGTCTTCTTAATAGACATTTGCAGAAATCCAACCTTATGACCCGTATTAAAGACATCCTACTGCTACTTTGGCACAGGAAAAGGCTTGGGATCAAGATAGAAGTCTTATATAAAGAGGATTGGAGGTTAAGGAGTATTCTAGCCACGCTTCACTACAGGGCTGACTGAGGGAGGGTTTGGACCAGGAGGAGTGATATGTCCAAGGCTTCACTAATGGTGAGACACTTGGACCAGGCTCTCCTCAGGGCCACTCACTTTCGATGACAATAATGTTTGCTTGCGAGCGGATCCACTTGATTTTCGGCGTCTTCCTCAGCTCATTGCGGTCGGGGTCGTTGGAGGCGCGACACTCGTACGTGCCTGAGTCTTCAAGGGCGAGGCCCGTGAAGCGAATGGTGCTGGTGGCGTGCTCTATATACGTGGCGTTTATCTGCACACGATCGCTCCGTGCGCCGTCAAAGAGCTGCGTGATGGTCTCGTTGGGCTCCTGTCCCTCTATGAACCACCACTGCACCTCAGGAATGGGGCTCCCTATCACCTCACAATGCAGCTCTGCGCTGTCGTCGACCAGCTTCGTGACGGAGAGGGGAGACTTGATGAAGCCAGCTGGGCATCAGTTAAAGTCGGCCCAACAAATGTTAAAGATTGTAATGTTTTTGTGATGTGTTGGAGTGGAAAGGGTGTGTAAAGCAAAGCCAGGTGATTTCAATGGATCGGTGATAATAAAAGGCAGCGATGGAAGAAAATCAAGGCAAGTTGGAAAGAGAAAGAAAAAAGATTAATAAAACACAAATTAAATGGAAATCTGGAAGCAGACATAGAAAACACTTGATTTGCACACAAATATGAGAAATGCAATAGCAACCAAACTAAATTGTAGACAAAATTGTATGGATAAAAAATGTTAAGACGGCTGTACATTATGAAAACAATAGCCAGAAGCAAATGAAGAAAAGCATGACATGAAAAAATTATAAAAAGCAAAGCAGATGAAATCACATTTTTAAAACAAATCTTTCATGCACATGCATAGACATATTTGTTGGCTTCTTAATTATATTCATTTGAAAAAAATGGTGGGATTTCTGTTGAATGTGTGCCATCAGGAATTACAACCTAGAAAATGCAACGTCATTTTGCTCAGCCCATCTGTCATACGCATCAAACAGGAGAACTATTCCAACTCCATCTGTTTCAAGAAAATTAACAACAATGCAAAGGAAAATGTACATTTAATGGAAAATTAAGGAGAGGCGCAGCCCTAGGAAGTGTGTACATTATTTTCTAAATAAGTACTTCAATCATTAGCGGATGTTAAAACAAAATTGTATGTGTTCTTTCTCCACATTGGTTTGTCAAAGCTCTACTGATTTAGCAGAGCAACCAAACTCCGCCCTACAATAACGAAAGAAAACCCTTATCGCCAACTCATCCTGTGACAGCACAATAAATCAAATCTTTATGTTAGACTCGGAATTGCTTTTCTCAAAAAAACTCAACTGTCGTTTTTCATCTTAGCGCAGTCTACACAGGTATTAGCAGGGATAGCAGTTTTCTTTGGTCCCTCTATGGTAAGGGTTGAAGGCGCTAATCGGTCAGGCTTGATAAACTGTATATTTTGGGAATTGCCACACAACAAGCCAAAAAAGCAAAAGGCTAGTGCATCTTTACAGGGAGCTTTCAAGGAAATAAACTCAAGATCTTTCAGGGGTATGAAAGCTTTCACAAATGAGCGCTCAAACTAATTGGCTTACTTGAAAGAAAGCGGATTAGTGGTAAACAAGGACTTTAATCTTTGGATGTTATCATGTAACCATTTTAACTTGGGTTGCCAAATTTCACAAAAGGTCACCTTTATTAGGGATTTATGCAAAGGGAAAAAATGAAGGCACAATCGTAACTACATGTAAATGACGTAAATAATGTTTTAATTTTCTAATGTTTAGATGATTATGATGATCAACAATCAACTATAGTTAAATATCATGTCACAATCACTGTTTTAATTTTTTTAAACCATACCGTAAACCAGTTTTTTTTTTTTTTTTTTCAAGTGTGGCAGAAGGAACTTCTGCTCAGAGACCATAATACGATCGTTTGATAGACAGTCAAACTCTGTTGCAACTGCAGACTGGGCCCCCTTAGGAGCCCAGTCTAGATTGTATTTTTTTTTTTTACTCATCCTCCCCCAGCATTTTCCTTTTTTCCCTATCTTTTACGGGGCGCTTTGTGGCGACCCATCAGCCCTCCTGTTCTGTAACCCTGTACACTGTTTGTTTTTCTAATCTTGAACAGGTTTGTGGTGAAAACAAAGTTTCGTTGTACTTGTGCAATGACAATAAAGACCTACCTACCTACCTACCTACCTATATACATAGTTTTCTTTTCACCTCAAACTATGTTCACGCCCACTGTAGGAACCAAAAATATATTAATTTTGCCTCATAGTAAAGGTTTAGGGCACTGTAAGACCAATATTCCCACGTAAATACTCATAGAAAGGACAACAGAATAATCATAAAACGTGTTGATATGCTAAACCAGCGGTTCTTAACCTTGTTGGAGGTACCGAACCCCACCAGTTTCATATGCGCATTCACCGAACCCTTCTTTAGTGAAAAATAAAATGTTTTTTTTTCTTCAAATTCAAGACAAAGTTATGTTTTTTTACTGGTGCACAAAATGAACCGTGCATGAGCATCACCTTGTTCAAAGAACAAAACCAACACAGTGCATGAACTCACAACAAATTATACACCTGCAAATCAGATGGAAAATTAGAGGGAACATTGTTTGGGGGTATCCATAATACGCCGATAGGGAGAAGTTTTTATTTTCACGATGAGTTGGGTGTGTTTTGATCTCCGCGGCAGAGGCTCCGCCGAACCCCTGAGGCCGACTCACCGAACCCCTAGGGTTCGATCGAACCCAGGTTCTAGAACCACTGTGCTAAACCAACGGTGTCAAACGTTTTACTGAGGGCGACATTGCAATTATGGCTGCCGAGGGCCGCATGCAACAGTGAACATATATGAATACAAACTTTAATAGCTTATGAACACAATTTGCAGAAGCAACTTATTTTGATCCCTTTAATTTTTACAAACAGATTGATGGATAACATACACTGAAATCATAAATCATGGTGACAAGCAGATATTTAAGTATTTAAATTTGATAACTAAAAAAAATGCCTAGAACATCTTGTTGCATGATCAGATATTAAAATGTCGGACATATGCAACTGCTTGCAGTACATTTGTCTGTCAAAATCTAAAGAAAACAGTACATTAATAGAGAAGAGATTTATTATTTCCAGCTTATTAAATTACGTGGCAGGGTACTGAAATAATGTGGCAGAGCAACTTCAATTATATTGTAGGGCATTTAAATGATCTGGTAGGCCAGGGAACTTTAGTTTGACAGGGGCGCGCTAAAGAGGATTTATAACCGCTGTCTGATGAGAACCTCGTGTGTCCATTTACGAGAATCTCCTTTGTGTACAATGCAACGGTTTACAAACCAGTGAAAACCTTTAGTTGCTAAAAAGGTATACAGCTCACCACATTGTGCTTCAAATATTGTGGCTTCAAAACAGCAGATTTTTTGGGGATATTCTTTTAAAGCATATGGTACAATTTTTGGTCCTAAATAAAGTATTTGCAAACACAAAAATGTCTGAAACTAAAAATATCAAATTGGCCACTAGATGAGACCAAATCAATCTGAGCATGCTGTTCAGTATCCTGGCCACTGATTGGCTCCGCTTCATTCAGCATTAATATATTGAATTAAGAGTGTAAAGGTGACTACAGGGTGTTATTCCATGTCTAAAGGGCTCTCATAATGTAGAAAACAATTAGAACGTTGTTATTCGCAGATGTTCAAATACTTTGCTATGAAACAATTTCTTCTTTCTCTGTACATTGGTGATGTTGGAAATAGACATATATTGAAGTTTAAGTTCAAGTGTAAAACATTAACATGAGCACGGTACAGAAAAAGGTGGCAAATAGCCCATTAAAGAGTATACGTGCTTTATCTTTATATTGCGCCAATGTCTGCATTTACTACATCAGCATGGTGAAAAATAACTGAGGATTTCTTCAGTTTCTAGAGAACAAAAAAAAAGACAGGCACAATCCTCGGGCAATGGTTGCAAATATTGACATTTCACATTGAACTGGAAAAGTGAATACAATATCAATGGAAAATTGACACCTGTGGTTTTAGCAAGAGGGAAAACATTGAGGCACCATTATGACATTTGATCACAGACCTCTACATGGCCAGGATCGGAGGGAGGGAGTTAACTTACTGTTTTTATAAGTTCAGTTGACAAAAATAATCAATGGATCTAAACAATAATTTTAGAGTTAAGATCAAGCCTTCCTTCCGAGCAAGTCTCCTGTAAATCTACCGGTACCATAAATTTGGCAGGTAACAAACACACTTCTCTTCTCAGCGTCAGGCCACAAAGCTTTTTGTGTATTGAATGATGATTTAATTGAGTAGAGCAGGTTAAGCCGATGGGCTCAAAAGGTGCTCAATTAAAAAACAAATCTTTATTGAACACAATTCACTACAATTAATAGGCCATCGAAAAAGACATGACTACATCCCGACCTAGTTTACATGGCAAAGTTAAAGAAGATAAAAAAAGAAAGTCTATGGGGATTTCTAATAATAGTCACTGTGTGAAATATGCTAAACAAAAAAGGACAAACTGCAGTACAGATATTGCGGGATGTTTTAACTGGATGTAAATGCCCTTTCCACTGTAGAACCTAATGTTTATTTGGTTGACTGTCACACATCTTTCTTGGGCGCAGTTGACAATGGAGCTTTTATTTTGAAGGGTCCACGTTTAACAAACTGCCAGCCAATGAATTAAAAAAAACACCAACAGCTATTATTCTGTGTAACATTCAAGTAAAGTACAATATTTAATGTTGAACATTATAGGGCTTGAAAGTGTGGCATGGGAATGCATTGTGGGTATTGCTTAGGGCTGGGTGATGTGGCTGAATATAAATATAAATATAAATATATATATATATATATATATATATATATATATATATATATATATATATATACACACATATACACACACACACATCCATCCATTTTCTACCGCTTGACCTTCTCAGGGTTGCAGGGGGTGCTGGAGCCTATCTCAGCTACATTCGCACAGAAGACGGGGTACACCCTGGACAAGTCGCATACCTGCCAACTTTTGAAATCAGAAAAACCTAGTAGCCAGGGTCCAAGGGCCGCAGGCCCCGGTAGGTCCAGGACAAAGTCCTGGTGGAGGGTTCAGGGCTTCGCCCCCCGACGCAAAATGATTATTAGCATTCAGACAGGTTAAAATGTTGCTAAAACCATTACTTTTCTATCAGTCACAGTGACTTTTCAAAACAAAAATATTACAGCAAAAATCATATGGGTTGATTGGCATGTTTATTCTGTAAGCTAACTTCAATAGTTTGAAATTATTTTGACAGTTAATGCCAGTTATCCTGTCAACCTTTCACAAGACTTCAATTTGTTAATTGAAAGTATAAACAGTATAAACACTTTTTACAGTGAAAATTAATTTAAGCCATCAGACACTTGAAAAGTGGCACATCACATCTCTAATGTAATCATTTGAACTTTATTTTTGGGACCGCGATCACCGCGTAATGATTTTTAAAGGTTGCATTACAAACATTTAACTGTCCCATGTGATCAGCCAGTGCGATTGGAAATCCATGCTCAATTATTGCCTCCGTAAATAAAACTTCGGCATTTATCACATCCAAAGAATCTGTTTGGGCGACGAAAAACATTGAAAGTTTTCCACTTGTATCGCTAGCAACGGCATTAGACTTGTGTTTTTTGTCCCAACGTGGTCTTTTACATCGCTAATTCCTCCGTGTCCGATCGAAAAATCTTGTCTGCACAAGGTGCAATTTGCGTAGTTTTCACCCTTTTTTTTTTTAACTAATGAAAAACCGTATTTTTTATCACTGCAACCGTAACCCGGAATAGGTTGATGAAAACCGTACGAATTACGGGAAAACCGGAGTAGTTGGCAGGTATGAAGTCGCCACCTCATCACAGGGCCAACACAGAGACAGACAACACATACGTTTTTTTATATTAATCGATATCAAATTAATACTTTGACTTATTTAACCCTGCCAATAAACAACAGTAAATTAATTTCCAACTTACCAAGGGTGCTATTTATCAGTAGAAATGGTATCTGGTAGCCAAGTAAGAACAGCACGGCTAAGTGATAAAACATTTGAAGGTAATTGCAGATTTCAGCCACAAGATGGCAGTAGTGTATAAGCTATTGAACACTACATAGAGTAGTAAGGGAAGCTACTCATTAAACCGACACATTGGAAGTGTCAGGAAGTTGCCGCGCTGTCTGCATTTAAACCAACAAAACTAAAGACAAGTTTCTGTTATTGAGTTGATACATCAAGATATTACATTTCTCTTCTCACTCCATGCAGAGAACCCGCAGCGAGACAGAAAGACGGTGCAAATAACCTTGGTAGTTGATACTGTTACGTGATTAGCGTGTCTCTGTCATTGCTCAGTGACACTTCCTGTTTCCTGGGCTCCCTAAGCGCAAGTGACTCTATGAAACAAATCTTGCTTCATAATTTCTGATTTTGTCTGACCAAAAAACATAAATACATATTGAATATTTTACCGAACACATTTTATATTGATATCGATTATGTGTCTCTCGATATGTATTGATACCGTTTTATCAGCCCAGCCCTTGTCTTGCTGGACTCTGAATCGCTCATTTACATGGCTGAATACAAGACTCTGTGCTTATTTTTGTATTTTATTTAACAAGTTCAAAATATGGCGCAAACATGTGGCATCATTAACTGCCACAATTGTGGTCATGATCGTTTCAGGGAAAAAGGATTTGGTGGGATTTGTCTCATTTCCAGCGAGAAAGCAAAGTCAAAGGAAGTCGGGTTATAAAGCTACTGTAATATAAAAGAGACGGCAAATAGCCTGGGTAGCAGCCGTGAGACAATCAAACATGACTGAACGGCATCACCCGGTACAAGTTGGTGTGTTCACGGCATTTTCACACTGGTAAGTTTGAATTAAAGCATGTTTTATTCAGTTACACACGTATTTAGTAGCTGTGGGTAACAAACAAAGAGAGCATGTTATCGGTTTACTTTCAGTCTTGGATAAGCACAGAAATGAATGAGTATTACTTTTGGAGCAGTAACACAGTGATCAAAGTATTTAAAAGTAATAATGGACTTGTTTTTTGGGGGAGAAACCTGCTTGTATAATTAAGATGGACACCCTCACTACACCTCAAACATCTAAGAGATGAGAGTCGTAAATTACGCGCAATTTGAATGGAGGACAATGGGAATTAACACAGTTTGCATTCTGAAATGACGAAACAAGTTTGGCTTCGACAATGGTGGGAGATTACTCAAATCTCTTGTCCTTTAGACGTGCTCATATGGATCAATTCCACCAATTTAACTAATTTTTTTGAGGAAGCAAGCCTTTATAATAGGGTACAGTTTGTCTCGGTGCAGTCCCTTGATTTATTTTATTTTGTGCGATGCATTTTTAATCCAAATTGTTGCTCTCGCTCACATTACCGCAGGTACAGTACAGCCATGTAAACAAAACCTGCATCCAGCGTAAAAATGGCTCCCTGGCACCCACAATGCATTGCAAAATTGCATGCCCTCTCAAGTCCTAAAATGCAATATTTACATTAAACATTCCCTGCACTCCAAAAGGAAATACTTCTCACCCACCAAATCGCAATAGCATGCTTGAAATAAACATAAAAAAGGCATCTAAATATAATACGAGTGTGGTTTTAAAGAATAAAACATTGAACAAAAGTTAAGTTTTGCTAGTTGTCAGTCATAAGTCTGCAATCATATTTCATATTTCTGTTGTACACGGTAGATTCATAACTCGCCAGACAGATAGCGACTAAATATTAAGAAATGTGTGGCGAAGTTGGTAGAGTGGCCGTGCCAGCAATCGGAGGGTTGCTTGTTACTGGGGTTCAATCCCCACCTTCTACCATCCTAGTCACGTCAGTTGTGTCCTTGGGCAAGACACTTCACCCCTTGCTCCTGATGGCTGCTGGTTAGCGCCTTGCATGGCAGCTCCCGCCATGTGTGTGTGAATGGGTAAATGTGGAAATACTGTCAAAGCGCTTGGAGTACCTTGAAGGTAGAAAAGCGCTATACAAGTATAACCCATTTATCATTTATTTAACAATTTAATTTTGAATAATACTCCACATCATTCGCTACATAGTTTAGCAGACATTTATTGTGGTCCGCGGTGTTGTATTTACAATAAAATAATTAAAAAAACAGCATGGCACTGGCGCCAATGTGGCACCTTAATAATCGTAAACTCTGAAAGCCTACTACTGTCGAAAGGGAATAAAAGTGGACCTGTCAATATCCTGTATTTGGAGGTAAAATTCGGTGTGTCAGGGTTTCTGCAAAGCTATGACAAGACTGAGAAATGTGAAGTTTAACCTTGACACAATTGTCACTATATGAAAGCATGCCACTGTGCTAAGTTCTGTGGAAAAAGGGCACCAAATACTTTGCAGGGGGCAGTTTTACATTACAGCAAACTGCACCAACAATAATCAATTCTATTTTAAATAGATGCATGTGTAAGTGTGAAAAATAAGCAATATAACCCTTGTAAAAAGCACTGATGGTGTGGCATGCTGGTACCAAATATGGATGAAATAGAGTGACAACAATGCAAGTCGCTCGACGTTCAAATGCGTTATTTAGCATCTGTTTTTATTAGACCGATGGCCGTTACGTGATATGAGACACCCATTTAAATTTTTTATCATTATGTTATTTTAAGAAAAGGTACAGTAATCTGCAGTGGTTGTTTTACAGTTATGATGTTGAACGTGATTTAGCTAACTGTTGGGAGTGTTGAGAAACACGAGCGTCTTGTTAATGGGGAAATCCACATATGTCGACGACATATTAATCTAAACGTTTACCAGTGTTGACATTAACGCACTTTTTGTGTTTTTTTACGCATTGAAATCAGAAAACGCATTGAAATCAGAAAGGACGCGAAATTCCAGAAGACCATTCGTCCCCTAGGACGCGGAAATATATATTTTATTTTTTTACCATTCGATTTCCGATGGCATTTTGTTTACCACATTTCCCGGACAATAAGGTTGAGCTTACCCACCTCAATGCTTTTGAAACGTTGTTAGGGGTGAAACTTATCTTAAGCTGAATATGTCAAAAAAGGCAGTCACTCTGAATAATCATAGCTTAGTATTAAGATTGTACTGATTTTGAGTACTCCATGTACAAATTCTTCTTATTCAACAGCCATACATGTCACACTAAGGGTGGCCGTATAAACAACGCCAACACTGTCATAAATATGTGCCATATTGTGAAACCACACTAAACAACCATGACAAACACATTTCGGGAGAATATTTGCACCGCAACACAACATAAACACAACAGAACAAATACCCAGAATTCCCTGCAGTACCAACTCTTCCGGGACACTACACTATTTTGTTTGGTACAGGGTGTAATAATAAGTGTGACCAGTAGATGGCAGTCAAACATAGGAGATAAGTCTCAAGTAAACAACACAAACATTTTAAATGTTCCATTGAAAATATAGAACATTACACACGGTGCTCAAAAATCTATCAAAATGTTTTAGTAGTGAATGTTTAGTGCCATTTCTAATATAAAGTAGTGTAAAGTTCTTACTTATATCTGTCAGTAAACTTGCCATGAAAGTGCTAAAAACTACCAGTGTGGTGAATTTACATTATTCATCCAAGGAACTTTAGTTATTAGAGTTCCGGTCGGACGGTTTTTCACGGGACACATTTCCGGTGTGGTTGTTTCCGGATGAGGAGATGCTACTCCGTTAGTGATTTAAGTAAAGTCTGAATGTCATTAAAACAGTTAGCTCCATCTTTTGACACTTCTTCCACTCCAGTCCTTGCACGCTACACCGCTACAACAAAGATGACGGGGAGAAGACGCTGCCGAAGGTAAATAAGACCGCCCACAAAACGGCGCATCCTGAAGCGACTGTCAGAAAGCGGCTTGAAGATGATCTGTAAAACATAATCTATGCAACATTTTCACCAAAGAACCACCATTACGTGTTATGTAGACCACAAGGAAGTGTTTTCAATTTCGAAAAAAATCATATGACTCCTTTAATGCGCCTTATAATCCGGTGCGCCTAATATATGAAAAAAAGATTAAAAATAGACCATTCATCGGCGGTGCGTCTTATAATCCGGTGCGCCCTAAGGTCCGGAAAATACGGTATATTTGCCGGGTCAAATTATTAATTATTTGTCTTTGGCATTCTTGCCAACCCTCCCGATTTTTCCGGGAGACTCTCACATTTCAGTGCCCCTCCCGAAAATCTCCCGGGGTAACCATTCTTCCGATTTTCACCCGGACAACAATATTGAGGGCGTGCCGTGATGGCACTGTCTTTATCGTCCCCTACAACCTGTCCTTGCGTCCGCTTTATCTCCATACAAACAGTGTGCCGGCCCAGTCACATGTTGTATGCGGCTTCTACAGACACACGCAAGTGACTGCAAGGCATACTTGTTCAACAGCCATACAGGTCACACTGAGGGTGGCCGTATAAACAACTTTAACACTGTTAGAAATATACGCCACACTGTGAACCCACACCAAACAAGAATGACAAACACATTTCGGGAAAACATCCGCACCGTAAGACAACATAAACACAACAGAACAAATACCCAGAATCCCTTGCAGCCCTAACTCTCCTGGGACGCTACAATATACACCCCCGCTACCATCAAACAACCCCCCTCCCCATCTCCCGAATTCGGAGGTCTCAAGGTTGGCAAGTATGGTCTTTGGAGGTGGGAGGAAGCCGGAGCACTCGGAGGGAACCCACGCAGTCACGGGGAGAACATGCAAACTCCACTCAGAAAGATCCTGAGCGCAGGAACAAACCCAGGAACTTCGTATTGTGAGGCAGACGCACTAACGCCTCTCCCACCGTGCTGCCCTTGAAGATAAATGATAAATGGGTTGTACTTGTATAGCGCTTTTCTACCTTCAAGGTACTCAAAGCGCTTTGACACTACTTCCACATTTACCCATTCACACACACATTCACACACTGATGGAGAGAGCTGCCATGCAAGGCGCTAACCAGCACCCATCAGGAGCAAGGGTGAAGTGTCTTGCTCAGGACACAACGGACATGACGAGGTTGGTACTAGGTGGGGATTGAACCAGGGACCCTCGGGTCGCGCACGGCCACTCTTCCACTGCGCCACGATGGTCTGTAAAACATAATCTATGCAATATTTTGACCAAAGAACCACCATTACATATTATGTAGACCACAAAGAAGTGTTTTACATCTAGAAAAAATGTGCGGAAAATACGGTGTATTTGCCGGGTCAAATTATTAATTATTTATTATTGGTCGACTTCAAAGTAATACACTTTCCGGTACAGTTTGTTAAATTTTCATTCGCCGAAAGTTTTAATCGATCACACATACTGCATTTGCTTTCTTTTGTGCTATTATTTTAATGAATTAAAAGTAACATTCATGACAACCTTTTTCCAAAACACAATATAGAATGTGAGATATAACAGGATAACGCATACATTTATCATTTGTTTTCAAAACGGTTAAAAAAAAGTGGTACCCCAAAAATGTAGTGTGGGACCCCATTTTTATGACCTGATGGGGTCCCTGGGACCCCATTTTGAAGATTTCTAGCGCCAACACTGTTTAACGGGTGGTTACAGGCGTGACAGCATAATATCGTTGCAGATAATTTTATATAGGATAAAATAATTATTTAGCAAACTGCGAGAGCGCTGATGACACCAACAACAACGCGTTCAGTAATGATCTTGATGCTAACTCGAGCAATTACGTAACCGTCACTCTATTTTACGTTTAATGAAATTGAAGATTACAATGAAGATACACCCAAACGTGATAGTTTTAACGCTATAAAGTGTGGTCGGTTAAGTATTAGTAGTAAAAAGGTTCCGCAGCAGCGAATTAACACAAGATGTTAGCTTGGGCCGCCCAATGAAGCTAATATTTACGATCCGAACGCTAGGGTGTGGATTTTCTTTTGGAATCAACAAATGTATTTATTTATGGAAAAAAAAAAAGACAGTAACAAGAGTAACGGACCAAAAGACCAAAGAGTAACAAAAATGACATCTCATCGAGGGCAAAGTCTACAACATGGCTGACCAGCAGGGGTGAGAAAATAATTACCTGTCGCGGCGTTCGCTCGCCAACAGCTCAACAGAAGTACACCGACAGTCCATAATAAATTCATGGTTGACAAGATAGTACGTGCTAGACGACACGCCGGGATAAGTCTGTCGTGGCTTTTCTCCGTGGAACTTTCAGCACGGAGTGTTTTGTCACTGGTGCTTTTCTCCTCGTCCTCTCTCTGCTCTCACAAACACGCCCCGGACAGCACGTACGCGTGACGTCACACAAATGGGCGTGGTCGTCATTTAATTTTTGATCGTGACATTTGGGAATCAAACACACAAAAGTTAACTGAATTAAAAAAAAAAAAAGATAATATGGATTCATTTTGATCGACACTGTCACATTGACAAATACTGCATGTTTATTCTGGTGGCGAGCATTATATTGCAGCAGGTTTTTTTGGTTGGTTTTTTTACAACAAAATATGCCTAATAACTAGAGATAAACGCTTTAAAATGTAATATCGGAAATGATCGGTATCGTTTTTTTATTATCGGTATCGTTTTTTAAAATTAATTTATTATTCTATTTTTTTATTAAATCAACATAAAAAACACAAAATACACTTACAATTAGTGCACCAACCCAAAAAACCTCCCTCCCCCATTTACATTCATTCACACAAAAGGGTTGTTTCTTTCTGTTATTAATATTCTGGTTCCTACATTATATATCAATATATATCAATACAGTCTGCAAGGGATACAGTCCGTAAGCACATATTGTGCGTGCTGCTGGTCCACTAATAGTACTAACCTTTAACAATAAATTTTACTAATTTTCATTAATTACTAGTTTCTATGTAACTGTTTTTATATTGTTTTACTTTACTTATTCAAGAAAATGTTTTTAATTTATTTATCTTATTTTATAATTTTTTTTTTAAAAAGGACCTTATCTTCACCATACCGGGTTGTCCAAATTAGGCATAATAATGTGTTAATTCCACGACATAATTAAGAGTTGGACAATATTGGAATATCGGCAAAAAAGCCATTATCGGACAACCCTACTAATAACAGTAATGAACCAAAGTTAGATTACAGAAAAATACATGCAATCTATAATCAACTATACAACTTTCTCCGAAAACCCGAGCAATGCCATATCTTTACTTTGTAAAGTGTTTGACAGCCTAAATTCAAACACAAAATGACTACAATAATTAAATCTAAAGTGATTAGGGTTGATGCATTGCATAAATGCATGAGTGACCAGTAAACACTATTTCTTGCAATATCATTCGTAATGACAGTGGCAGGAAATGTCCAAAAATGTGAATACTTTTAGTTTTTTTAAATAATTTAATAGTTCTATTTCAAACATACACTATATTGCCAAAAGTATTTGGCCATCTGCCTTGACTCGCATATGAACTTGAAGTGCCATCCCATTCCTAACCCATAGGGTTCAATATGATGTCGGTCCACCTTTTGCAGCTATTCCAGCTTCAACTCTTTTGTGAAGGCTGTGCACAAGGTTGCGGAGTGTGTTTATAGGAATTTTCCACCATTCTTCCAAAAGCGCATTGGTGAGGTCACACACTGATGTTGGTCGAGAAGGCCTGGCTCTCAGTCTCCGTTCTAATTTATCCCAAATGTGTTCTATAGGGTTCAGGTCAGGACTCTATGCAGGCCAGTCAAGTTCATCCACACCAGACTCTGTCATCCATGTCTTTATGGACCTTGCTTTGTGCACTGGTGCACAGTCATTTTGGAAGAAGAAGGGGCCCGCTCCAAACTGTTCCCACAACGTTGGGAGCATGGAATTGTCCAAAATCTTTTGGTATCCTGGAGCATTCAAAGTTCCTTTCACTGGAACTAAGGGGCCAAGCCCAACTCCTGAAGAAGAAAAAAACCACACCATAATTCCTCCTCCACCAAATTTCATACTCGGCACAATGCAGTCCGAAATGTACCGTTCTCCTGGCAACCTCCAAACCCAGACTCGTCCATTAGATTGCCAGATGGAAAAGCATGATTCATCACTCCAGAGAACGCGTCTCCACTGCTCTAGAGTCCAGTGGCGACGTGCTTTACACCACTGCATCTGACGCTTTGCATTGGACTTGGTGACGTATGGTTTAGATGCAGCTGCTCGGCCATGGAAACCCATTCCATTAAGCTCTCTGCGTACCGTACGTGGGCTAATTGGAAGGTCACATGAAGTTTGGAGCTTTGTAGCAACTGACTGTGCAGAAAGTGTGCGACCTCTTTGCACTTTGCGCTTTAGCATCCGCTGACCCCTCTATGTCAGTCTACGTGACTTACTACTTTGTGACAGAGTTGCTGTTGTTCCCAAACTCTTCTATTTTCTTATAATAAAGCCGACAGTTGACTTTGGAACATTTAGGAGCGAGGAAATTTTGCAACTGGATTTGTTGCACAGGTGGCATCCTATGACAGTTCCACGCTGGAAATCACTGAGCGCCTCAGAGCGGCCCTTTCTTTCACAAATGTTTGTAAAAACAGTCTCCATGCCTAAGTGCTTGATTTTATACACCTGTGGCCAGGCCAAGTGATTAGGACACCTGATTCTGATTATTTGGATGGGTGGCCAAATACTTATGGTAATATAGGGAATCGTGTTCCTCGCATCAATAGGAAACAAAGGACGAAACAAATATTTAGTACTGTCACCCTCTAAGGACAGTGCATTAGGAATGAAAAAAATTCTGACCAAAAAATAGGTCAGATTGTTTTTACCAAGAAAGATACATTTCTATGGCAACAAAAAAGCTGCATCTCAGAAGGATATTGTTTGAACTACTTCTTGAACACTTTCAAAAAACATGCCCCTATATACTTTATGGTACAATTTGGTCACATACTGTAATTTACTGTATATTTAATGGCATTGTTAAAAAGTTTGAATAGGTAAGTACCACAGCATCAATGGTAAAATGAAGCATATTCCACACGTCCATAGGAACAATCCCTTCACATGAGACCATTGAACTGTCATCCCGACTGAGGAGTGGATACAATAATGGAGGAAGTACACCTTTGATGGTATAACAATTAAAAAGGAAGCAGGATTGAGGACTTCATTGATGCAGGCCAGACCTTTTACAGCAAGCTCAAACAGCACAATACAATCAAAAAAATCTTAAATCTGTTTTGAAGTCACTTCCTGCTATCCGGTACACTCAAGAGCCTTAAAGTTGTCAACTGGGAAAAGCAGTGCTTATAGCAAGTCTTTGCAAGCCTGTTTCCAAGGCATTCATGTGCAGTTGTAAACACTAACAAAAACTGCACGACTACACATTTTTCTTGAGTGTTTTCACCAAAACATCTTTATTTTCTCATATTCTCCATACACGATCATACTGCAAATCAATTAGCAACCTGAGAAAATATCTCAATTTTCCGCTGAGGTTAAAATGCACAAATTAACTTTAATGTTTCAAATTGCCAGGAGGATGGGAACTGTTTTTTTTAGTCTTGCAGGTAAAATATAAAAATCGCTTTCACTTCAAAATCCATTTGGGTCTTGTGGTAAACTGTGTGGGAGCCCTCACTATGAAGTAGTCGCAAAAACAAAAACCATGAAGAAAAATGAAGTGCACACGTTAACAGTGCACTTGAGTGCATGGTAGGTCATTAATTATATATCAATGGGACTCATAAAAACAGAATAAATGTACATTTCTTTTTTGCGTTTCACACAGGCAAAAACAGTTCACTTCCAAAATCTTTGTCCTGCATGAGGAGTCATACCCACAACATTGTCTCTGACAGAGGCTTCCCTCCTCCTATGGCCTCCACCTGTTTTCTGTTTGGATCCCTGATGGAAAAAAAACCCCAAAAAACAGGAGCCACTGGCCCAGCAGAAATGCATTGGACCTCACATCTCACTTACCAGGCTCTTTTTAATTTTTTTTTAGATGCACCTGGGCTGTCTACCCTACGTCAGAGAGAAACAGGTGCACCATCCTTTCTGATGCCTGGGAGCTCGAGACGGCTCAAAAAGTGGTAGGGACGGATGAGAAGAAATCTTCTCTACGAGTTGTCTGTGGCGTTATCGTTAATGGTGGAGCTAGAGGATTGAGGGGTGGAGGAGGACGAGGAGGATGACGAGGAAGAAGAGGAGGTAAAGTTCATCCCTGATAGTTCTGGAGGGTTGGTGGCCGTGTTTTGTCCACTCAAGCTTTTCCTGCACACTGGACACGTGTCATGCTGGGGAGGAAGAACATACAATAAAACTTCTAAATTCTGGAAAGTGAAAAAAAAAAAAACATCCAGTCAAACGTCACATACAACTTGTGAAGGATGAGAGCCTTACTTATGTTTCGCTTTTCATTTAGCTATTTAGCATGATGCCACCAGATGAAATATTGGTCTGATGCTAACCACAGAACCTCTAACATAAATTGCAATATCACAACATTTTAGAGCCTTGCCTAGCTGCTCAGTGTGATATGGTTACAGCAACAACTTGGTTACAGCAACAACATTTTAGAGCCTTGCCTAAATATGGTTACAGCAACAACTTGACACCAGTGACAGACTTAAAATTTAATGAGTAACCATTAGCATGTAACTTGCTGAGGGCGGCACGTCTTCATACAGCTTGAGCGGTGGCGGGGATAGAGGGCTGGAGCCGACCCCTCGACCTAAAATACCAGAGTAGGTGTGGTCAGGGAAGCAACCCACAACATTCATTTGTTTTGGCCAAGAGAAGAACCCGTATTTGCTCTGTAGACAACTTGAGACTTGCGGAGTACTTTATTAAAAGCAGCTTGCTAGTGTCCTGCTGGGATCTAATATCATTTTAAAATCTGAAATGAGGAGAAAAGTCTCACAATATTTAAAGGCCTACTGAAATGCGATTTTCTTATTCAAACGGGGATAGCAGGTCCATTCTATGTGTCATACTTGATCATTTCGTGATATTGCCATATTTTTGCTGAAAGGATTTAGTAGAGAACATCGACGATAAAGTTCGCAACTTTTGGTCGCTGATAAAAAAGCCTTGCCTGTACTGGAAGTAGTAGACGATATGCGCGTGACGTCACAGGTTGTGGAGCTCCTCACATCCGCACATTGTTTACAATCATGGCCACCAGCAGCGAGAGCAATTCGGACCGAGAAAGCGACGATTTCCCCATTAATTTGAAAAGATTTGTGGATGAGGAAAGTAAGAGTGAAGGACTGAAGGCAGTGGGAGCGATTCAGATTGGGAAGATGCTGTGAGAGGCGGGTGGGACCTGATATTCAGCTGGGAATGACTAAAACAGTAAATAAACACAAGACATATATACAGTACACTCTATAAGCCACAACACAACCAGGCTTATATTTAATATGCCACAAATTAATCCCACATAACAAACACCTCCCCCCCGTCCAATACAACTCAAACACCTGCACAACACACTCAATCCCACAGCCCAAAGTACCGTTCACCTCCCCAAAGTTCATACAGCACGTATATTTCCCCAAAGTCCCCAAAGTTACGTACGTGACATGCACATAGCGGCACGCACGTACGGGCAAGCGATCAAATGTTTGGAAGCCGCAGCTGCATGCGTACTCACGGTACCGCGTCTGCGCATCCAACTCAAAGTCCTCCTGGTAAGAGTCTCTGTTGTCCCAGTTCTCCACAGGCCAATGGTAAAGCTTGACTGTCATCTTTCGGGAATGTAAACAATGAAACACCGGCTGTTTTTGTGTTGCTGCAGCCGCCCGCAATACACCGCTTCCCACCTACAGCTTTCTTCTTAGCTGTCTCCATTGTTCATTGAACAAATTGCAAAAGATTCACCAACACAGATGTCCAGAATACTGTGGAATTTTGCGATGAAAACAGACGACTTAATAGCTGGCCACCATGCTCTCCCAAAATGTCCTCCACAATCCGTGATGTCACGCGCAGACGTCATCATACCGAGACGTTTTCAGCAGGATATTTCGCGCAAAATTTAAAATTGCACTTTAGTAAGCTAACTCGGCCGTATTGGCATGTGTTGCAATGTTAAGATTTCATCATTGATATATAAACTATCAGACTGCATGGTCGGTAGTAGTAGGTTTCAGTAGGCCTTTAAAGATATCGTGTGATAAATAGTTTTTAGTATCAACATGTCAGCTGTTTTTCTTATGATTGTGCCTAATTGCTCAATTTCTTTTAACTTTTATTGCTGTTATTTTGGTTGAATTTATTTCTAAAATGCTCCATGGGTCAAGAAAAAAATGAAACGCAACCACAATTAGGACACCCCAGCTTTTATAGGTCTTAGTTGGGGTGAGGAAGTGATGTCAACTCAATGAACAAGCACAACTCTCGATGACCTTCAGATTTTGACCCCAAATGGAAGGAGAAAGTGTTTTCCTGGGTGGTCTGTATGCTCTCTTAGTGAGTTGTATGAAAAACAGGAAATAATCTAAAAAATGCAGACCAATCACAGCCTTTGAATATTACAGTGAGGTGGAACACAAACAGTTCAGTTATTTTTTATGTGTACGTGGTGTTCTACCTGCTCCAACCAGGGTACAATGCAATCGTTGTGGAACATGTGATTGCACGGTAGCTGCCTCACATTTTCTTCCACACTGTAATCTTCTTTACACACTGGACATTCCAGTCCTGAAGCTGGAAGACAGGCCACATATGGAATATAACAACAACTTAAAGAAATAATAGTCCACTATAAGAAATATTTCTGCTGACCAAGGTGTTTTGTAAACACAGTAAGCGAATTTTCCTTCAGCTTGACAAAATGTTCCTTGTACGCCTGATATTGCAGTCACTTATCAACAACTCATTCATTTAAATATTATTAGCATGTAATACTTTTTTGTCTACAACAACAACATATCAATGGAAATACCGCTCTAACTTACCCACTTGGTCCTCCGTAATGTGGACTGAAGGCAGATTTTTTATTTTATCTCTATCAGCAGGTGGAGGACCCGTGTTCTCAAATTGGTTTAATAACTAAAATTGAAGAGAGTACACGAGTCATTACATCACATATGGGCTCATAATATAGCTGAAACGTGTGAGTGAATGAGTAAAATACCTGTGTTATAATAGCATCTAACCCATTAGCCCCCCACGCATAATCCATTGGATTTGAATGAAGAACGCCCCTGTAAAAGAAAAAATATTAAACAAATGAGGCAATGACATACATTTTCTTGGTGCTACTAGGGATGGACATGATGAAACATTTAAAATATCATGGTTTTAAATGATTAGGAATTCTGTTAATCAAGTTGAATTTCATCAAGTCACAAATATACTGTATACACTACACCAGCACAGCGTTGAATTGATTTAGGGCAAACAAGTGTTCAGCATTAAAGGCCTGCTATGACAATCAAAACAGAGTACCGGAAGTAAACCGGAAGAGAGTAATTTTGAGGTACTGCCATGTTTGCTGTAAATTTTACAATAACAAACTTAGGTATGCACGATAATGGAAATTTGAACCAATACTGATAACAAATAATTTTTCAGACCTTTACAACCGATAATCAATAACGAAAACCAATACTTTATGCATATATATTTACACAAAATGTTGTGATATGAAATTAATTGAACAGTTTACACTTTTGCCGAATATGTATACACTCTTAAAAAATATATACCGTATTTTTCAGACTATAAGTCGATGTTTTTTTCATAGTTTGGCTGTGGGTGCGATGTATACTCCTGAGCGACTTATGTGTGAAATTATTAACACATTATCGTAAAATATCAAATAATATTATTCATCTCATTCGCGTGAGCGACGAAGAAAACGTCCGCAATCGTCACACACACATCAGCAATCATCACTCACACGCCAACCAATAAGAATTCGGCGGGGGAGTGTCATGGCAGAAGTGCATTGTGGGTCATGATATGCTAACTGCTATATGCTATACGCTACTGCCGGAACTATTAAAATGGATCACATCAACATTGGCGGTAACTTATAAAAACTGAGAAGGACTGAACTAAAATGGCACCGAAAAGGAAATCATATACTGCAGATTACAAGCTGGAGTGAAAATATGCTGCAGAGAACAGCAATCGAGCAGCAGAAAGAAAGGACGCTAGCGGGGCGCATACCAGAGGCAACACCGAGGAAGAAGATTTCATCGGATTTAGCGATCGGGAGTGACAGATTTGGTAAACGTATAGCATGTTCTATATGTTATAGTTATTTGAATGACTCTTACCATAATGTGTTGTGTTAGCATACCAGGCACGTTATCAGTTGGTTATTTGTGCGTCATATGGCGTACACTTATTCAGCCTGTTGTTCACTATTCTTTATTTATTTTAAATTGCCTTTCAAATGTCTATTCTTTGTGTTGGATTTTATCAAATAAATTTCCCCCAAAAATGCGACTTATACTCCAGTGCGACATATATATGTTTTTTTCCCTTCTTTATTGTGCATTTTCGGCCGGTGCGACGTATACTCCGGAGCGACTTATAGTCCGAAAAATACGGTACAAATGTATTGTAGAGATAAGGATAATGTCAAGTGATATTTCGTTCCTTAATTAGCTATAATGTGGGCTCTAGACCGAGGATGTCGTTGTGGCTTGTGCAGCCCTTTGAGACACTTGTGATTTAGGGCTATATAAATAAACAATGATTGATTGATTGATTGATAATCAGAGTACAAATACACTTCCTACTATAATTCTGACCCATGCAAACAATTGGAATTATTGCGGCGAGCAAAAAAATAAAAAAAATAAATTATATATATATATATATATATATATATATATTTACCGTATTTTCCGCACTATAAGGCGCACCTAAAAATCACAATTTTTCTCAAAAGCTGACAGTGCGCCTTATAACCCGGTGCGCTTTATTACGATTCATTTTCATAAAGTTTCGATCTCGCAACTTCGGTAAACAGCCGCCATCTTTTTTCCCGGTAGAACAGGAAGCGCTTCTTCTTCTACGCAAGCAACCGCCAAGGAAAGCACCCGCCCCCATAGAACAGGAAGCGCTTCTTCTTCTACTGTAAGCAACCACTCGCCCCCGGAAGAAGAAGAAAAAACGCGCGGATATCACCGTACGTTTCATTTCCTGTTTACATCTGTAAAGACCACAAAATGGCTCCTACTAAGCGACAAGGATCCGGTTCATAAAAAGACGCAATCTCTCCATCCGCACACGGATTACTACCGTATTTCACAGCAACTGATATTCCTGTGAACCGCACTGTGGAACGGGAGCACGTACGGTGAATATTCGCACCACAGGGAATGAGAAGTCATCCTTCACTGTGGTTCTAGCTTGCCATGCTAACTTCCACCCATGGTGATATTCAAAAGGAAGACCTTGCCAAAAGAGACCTTTCCAGCCGGCGTCATCATAAAAGCTAACTCGAAGGGATGGATGGATGAAGAAAAGATGAGCGAGTGGTTAAGGGAAGTTTACGCGAAGAGGCCGGGTGGCTTTTTTCACACAGCTCCGAAGGCGAACACACCTTCACTAAGACGGGCAGACAGCGCCGGACGACATACGCCAACATTTGCCAGTGGATCGTAAATGCCTGGGCAGATATTTCGGTCACAACTGTGGTCCGAGCTTTCCGGAAGGCAGGATTCACAGAACTGCTGCACAACAACAGCGACACTGAATCCGATGACTTCGACGAGACGGAGCCGGCCATTTTTGGATCCCACGCTTGCGCAACTTTTCAATTCGGACACCGAAGACGAAGAATTCGAAGGATTTACGAATGAAGAATAACTTCAGAAGGTGAGCGCTATGTTTATTTTGTGTGTTGTGACATTAACGTTCGAGCAACGTTATGTTGCTATTGCTCTACACCATTTTGAATTTTACTATGTTTGTGATTGCACATTTGCGTACATTTTGGGACAGAGTTGTTAGAACGCTGGTTTTCAATATATTATTAAAGTTTGACTGAACTATCTGACTGTTTTTTTGACATTCCCTTTAGCGCAGCGTAGGCGCGGCTTATAATCCGGGGCGGCTTATTGGTGGACAAAGTTATGAAATATGTAATTCATTGAAGGTGCGGCTAATAATCCGGTGCGCCTTATAGTGCGGAAAATACGGTATATATATATATATATATACGTATATTGAGATATCATTTTTTCAATTATTTGATTAATAGACAACAAGCAACTCAAACATTTGAATACGATTTCATAAAATGAAAAAACACAAAAATCTCCCCAACAATATGCGGTACATAAATGACTCCAACAGATCTAAGCCAATAAGATTCTGCATAGTAATATGCAACAAAACGAAAACAAGTCGGGTCAGATCTCTTGTTGATTGACAAAAAATGTAATAAATACAATTATATTTATCCCAAACAATAACAAAGCAATTAAATAGTGCATAAAGAAATCATGGTTCAAAAGATAAGTGCATTTTTTCTACAAAGAAATCATAAAAATATATCTAACCAATACCCGAGCCTCCAGATGAACCATTAAGTTAAACACGCAATTACTAATTTTGTCAAGTTTTTTCGCCTGGGGTATTTTCTTTTGAACCTTTGCCAATTATCAAACACTTTCTAATTAGTCTTGTGGCTTTACGTTTGCTGCGGTCGCCGCTATTAATGCTACATCTAAGTTAGCAGCACAAGTGGCTTCATACTGTTTCCGTAAGTCTTTGCGATGGAGAATTTTGAGGTGACAGATTTTATGGTGTTAAAAAGTCGTCTTTAACCCTCCCCGTTTAATTTCTGCAGAACACGTTTTCCAAACTACAAGTGAAATGTCTTCTTCCGACATGCTAAAGAAAGGCCACACTGATTACTGCCGTGTCATGTTGCTTTTCTTTGTACACAACAGTGCATGCACGCAGTATCATGACATCACAAATATGCAACCATACCGTAGGTGAGGGGAGGGTTGAAGAGCCAGGGAGCTCTAATCGGAATTATCGATGTGACATCATAATTGCCAATATTGGTCAATAATTATCGGCCACAAATAATATTGTGCATCCCTAAAATGTACCAAAATAAATTGAGTGAGGTACGCCAAGATGGTAAATTTAGCACATCAATACATTAGTGCCACCTTCACTTTCAAATTGGATGTTTTCAGCTGCTGAACTGACATGACAGACAGCTATGCTCATAAGTCAAAAATAATGAGCTTTGAACCTCAGGCAACTTCATTAACAAATGTTTTTTGGTTTTCTCCAGTTCAAACACTCACCAGGGTCCAATGCCAATATTCGGCATTGCAGTGGGGGCAATGATTCCATTAACAAGCTGCTGAATTATTCTACAAAACACAATGAGAAATCATCATAAAAGGAAGAGATCCAAAGGAAAACAATTTCAGCCTCATGATTTAGTTTTTGGTTGACTTACCCTTCCAAAGTCGGAACTCCTTCATGCCTGCCTGCCTGCCGCCTCGAACCTTGACGACTTCTCGGTTGCCTGGCGCTATATCGTTGTCGCGATGCATTCTCCCTTTCTCTGCGGTTTTCCGCATCCCGGTTGTCTTCCTCTCGGAGTCCGGCCCCAAAATCAAACGCATCGTCAAAGACACTCAGCGAGAACTGGCCATAGCCCGAAGGGAATGTAAACAAGTGCTGGTCTGGATTCTGCAGGATTAAACATGAATTCATTTGGATGCTGAGGAAGAGCAGCTCCACTTGCAATTTATGGTCAACAAAACTGAGTAGCAGTGTTGACTGTGTTACAATGAAAATGTCACGGGGTATTGGTACAACTGTTTGCACATACAGTAGTAGAACGGTGATAACAGTCTTCCATAGATTAACATAAGAGACTAGTGATGTCGACAGTAACACACAATGTGATGAAGTAAAGAATGAGTTGGGAACCTCAAATGGTTGCTGGTTTTGTGGCCCGCTGGAGATAGTAGGCATGGAGCCATTGTCAGCACTAGACAGGGGACAGAGTATCGACGAGTTATGTGTTGACTTTTTTTTTTTTTTTTTTTTTGCGTTTGCCTTACGGCCTTAATTGTTTATATTCGGTTATTATGTCACAGCATGTGAACAACATCAAATGTATCCTTATTAATTCCCAACTAGAACATGTTACCACAGTGAAACCAAAATAATTGACACTTAGACTTAGAAATATATTATACATTCAAATACATTTGGATGGTGGTACACTATTTACAAAAACAAATAAAATACACACCTTCTTTCTTCCAGCAGCTCCTCAATAAACCCTGACTCACATCTTGGACATGTGTACTCCTGTGGGAGAGAAGGGGAGTCAGTGCGAGTGTCACGATAGGCTTTGCCACTTGTAATAGGGTGTTTTATAGGTGGTTCACTTCTTTTTACACTTACCTGACTGGTAAGACAGACATAAAAATAACTTTCATGTCTTGCCTTTATAAAAAAAATAAGACTACGTTTTTTTATTGTTTGTATTTCCTAATAGTAACAGTAATTGACCTATTTTTACACAACAGGTAAGAATGTTAAAATGCTACTTAAAACATTTATAAATCTATGATGAATGTTGCGATCGATTATTTTCATTGTTTATATTTTGACTTGGCTATCGTTTATTACCTTAACCGCAAAAGATGACCGGGCATTAATTGTAAAAAGCGGATAAAATAAGAGAGGCTTATTTCTGAATACAAAAATAAAAAAGTAAATACAACAACTTATGTTTTTTTACTTTAATAACGATTTGGAGTGCATGAGAAAGTGCCTAATGCAACAGAAACAGAACATGTCGTGATAGCGCTAAAGAGTAAAGTGCTCAGCCAGCATTAATACTGCTAATGAGTTTATTGTTTATTGTCAACGACAGTACAGCAAGTGTAACAAGCGCGGAGTTCACACCAACAGCCAAGTACTTAGTGCATTACTATTTTACAGTACGTACATTGCAGATGAAGTGAAGTGAATTATATTTATATAGCGCTTTTCTCTAGTGACTCAAAGCGCTTTACATAGTGAAACCCAATATCTAAGTTACATTTAAACCAGTGTGGGTGGCACTGGGAGCAGGTGGGTAAAGTGTCTTGCCCAAGGACACAACGGCAGTGACTAGGATGGCAGAAGCGGGGATTGAACCTGAAACCCTCAAGTTGCTGGCACGGTCGCTCTACCAACCGAGCTAGACCGCCCCGTATAGCATGATACCATACTTGATCAGTGTTTCTTAAACAAAGACCCATATTTGAGCCGCGAGGGCCCCCTAGAAGGCCGCCAAAAATATTTTTATATCAACTGGGGTCATAATGGGCTGCAGCGGTACTCAGTTGTATACACTGTTCCACCATTTGTGGCAGTAATGACAATATCAAACATACAGAAAAAGTCTGGAGCTAAAGTCAGAGAGTAGTTTCTTAAAAGGGGCTGTTTGCAACATTTACATAGATGTCTAGAGGGCGCTATCTTTCCAACGTATTTTACACAGTATATTCAGCCCTCTTCCGGCTTCTATGACGTAATAATGTGACTACATAAGTACGTAACACATGCACACGCATTTTCTTTGG
Source organism: Nerophis lumbriciformis (assembly GCF_033978685.3). Lineage (NCBI taxonomy): Eukaryota > Metazoa > Chordata > Actinopteri > Syngnathiformes > Syngnathidae > Nerophis > Nerophis lumbriciformis. The sequence goes on from NC_084565.2 coordinate 19,888,451, forward strand.
GTGTTGTTAGCTACTAATTGCGATTTGGATAATTAGTGTTAGCTGTCATTGAATGTATATTCTATCGTAACAACAACATGACTGCAAATTGTTTGTTGCTTCTCTTGCATACTTGCCAACCCTCCCGGATTTTCCGGGAGACTCCCGAAATTCAGCGCCTCTCCCGAAAACCTCCCGGGACAAATTTTCTCCCAAAAATCTCCCGGAATTCAGGCGGAGCTGGAGGCCACGCCCCCTCCAGCTCCATGCGGACCTGAGTGACGTGTCGACAGCCTGTTTTCACGTCCACTTTCCCACAATATAAACAGCGTGCCTGCCCAATCACGTTATAACTGTAGAATGATCGAGGGCGAGTTCTTGGTTTCTTATGTGGGTTTATTGTTAGGCAGTTTCATTAACGTCCTCCAAGCGCGGTAACAACACACAACAACAGCCGTCACGTTTTCGTCTACCGTAAAGCAGTTCGTCTGCCGTAAACAGCAATGTTGTGACACTCTTAAACAGGACAATACTGCCATCTACTGTACATGCATATGTGACAATAACATCTAGGGCTTTTAGAGAGTGCAGTGCACAACTGCGCACACAACAAGGAAACGAAGCAGAATGCATAATCGGAGAGGGTGTTCAGCATGGTTAGAAAAATAGTGACAGAGAATAGAACAAGGATGGACAATTCAACCCTTAACTCAACAATGAGTAGATGAGTGTTATGTGTGTGAAATTCAAGTATTTCTCTTATTTATTTATATATATATATATATATATATATATATATATATATATATATATATATATATATAGCTAGAATTCACGGAAAGTCAAGTATTTCTTATATATATATATATTTATATATATGAAATACTTGACTTGGTGAATTCTAGCTGTAAATATACTCCTCCCCTCTTAACCACGCCCCCACCCCCACCCCCGACCACGCCCCCCACCCCCCACCCCACCCCCTGAAATCGGAGGTCTCATGGTTGGCAAGTATGTTCTCTTGGACTGCTTTTAGTGATTGTGAAAAATGTAGACCGTTTTAACACAAATGTGTTTTGTTAAACCACTAATGGTAACACAAGCTAACCAATGGTGTGCTTGTTATATTTTTTTGCTTTGAAAAATGTGAGCAAGTTGCAAACAGCCCCTTTAAGCACAAAAATAATGACTTAAGTGGTGAAGCTGTATTTATTTTGATTTGCACTTTAATCTTATTGACACTTTATTTAAGACACATTTATTATTATTTATTATTTAGTTAGAATGTATTTCTCTTAGCACTGCGTAACTGTATGTACATTTGTCATTAGTTTTTATTAGTCCCTTTTTTGTAATATACTTGATTAGTATTTATTTTAGTAATAAGCCTGACCTAAGCCTTGATAATATTTTTTGTGATTAACAATTCTTTAATATCATTTGAAAAGGTTTATTCCGTTAAACCGTAGGTAGTTTCGATGTAATTATTGAAAATGGTTAAAATCAAAATTAAGATTACTAATTCAGTGTTAATATTTGAGTGTGCTCTGGGCCCCTCTGTAGTGGAAAAACTGAGCCCCGAGGTCAAAAAGGTTGTAAATAAAGCTGCTAGGTGCTCGCTACACAAGCTTCTTCAGATGCAGCTACACTAAATATTGGCTACAGCCACAGGTGTTGACACATTTGTCGATCATCAACACTATGGTCAAAACAGTACAAGGTGAACAAGACTGCTAAAACAAAGTCCAGCTAAGAAGCAGCTTTCTGTGGTGGAATCATTTACACAAGGTACGATGAAACCATGTACCGTATTTTCCACACTATAAGGCGCACCTAAAAACCTTCAATTTTCTCAAAAGCTGACAGTGCGCCTTATAATCCGGTGCGCCTTATATATGGACCAATATTGAGCCACAACAAACCTGAACTTCATTTTCATAAAGTTTAGGTCTCGCAACTACAGTAAACAGCCGCCAACTTCATTTTCCCCCGTAAGCAGCCGCCAACTTCATTTCCCCCCGTAGAAGAAGCGCTTCTAACCCAAAAATGGCTCCTATTAAGAGACATGCTTACGACGCAGAGTATAAACTTAAGACGATCAGTCACGCAGTACAACACGGGAATAGAGCAGCAGCGAGAGAATTTAACATAAACGAATCAATGGTGTTTAATTCGGACACTGAAGAAGAAGAATTTGAGGGATTTGTGGATGAGGAATAACTTCATAAAGTGAGCTTTACATGTTTATTTTGTGTGTTGTGTTGTGTGACATTAACGTTTGAACAACATTGAGTTATTGATATATTGTTATTGCTCTGCACTATTTCGAGTGTTATTATATTGTGATTGCACGTTTGATTTACCGTAACAGTATCACTGTTTTTTACGTGTTTATTGAATCAGGGAAAAGTTCCCCTCCACTATGTGATATAAATGTTGCACTACATGTTATACCTTGCTGTTGTTAAAAGATAAACAAAACACCACGTCACTGACTTTTCCTCAAGGAAAATAATAAAACAGCTGTTTATTTATTTTGGGAGTGAACAGAGTTGTTAGAACGCTGGTTTGTAATCTATTAATAAAGTTTGACTGACCTATCTGACTGTTTTGTTGACATTCCCTTTAGTGCAGCTCCATCTAATGGATGCATAGGTGCGCCTTATAATCCGGTGCGCCTTATATATGAACAAAGTTTTTAAATATGCCATTCATTGAAGGTGCGCCTTATAATCCTTATAGTGCGGAAAATACGGTACAATGAGAAAGACGAACAACGCACGGAGCGATCACTAAAGCAGTTCTTGTGTAATTTTAACACATTTAATCATCGATATAGTGATATATTAAATGTGCAAATGAAGTATACATTGTCTTTAACATCAGTACACATTAACCAAGGAGCCCAGAATACGTCATGGAAAATCCTGCGTTTATCCACTTACTAAAACTATAGTCATCTCAATGTTTTACTAGTTCATTTATTCGCATACTATGTACAATACTACATTTTTATTTACAGAATTATGTTATCAAAGACAGAAGTCTGCATTTTATTTATGTGATTTGTATTACTATTTATTGATTATTAGTATCTTTGATTTAGTGGAGTTTATTTCTATGCAATGCTACATTTTTATTCACAGAAGTATTTTTTCCAAGACAAGTTTTAAGTTTGCGCATTGTTGTACACATATTATGTATATATTCGTATATATGTCAGATTTTTTATCGCTATATTAGTCTATTTATACCTGCATTGTCCTTTCCATCATTGTAACTGAGCTACTGTGTTGAACAATTTCCCATGTGGATCATTAAAGTTTGTCTAAGTCTAAGTCTAAGTCTAATCGCAATGTTGGAGATTATTATTTATTTAGAGCTCGGCAGAGTAATCGTTTAATACTCTTCCATATCAGTAGGTGGCAGCAGGTAGCTAATTGCTTTGTCATGATCAATATATGCTGGAGGCAGCGTGCAGGTCAAAAAGGTATCCAATGCTTAAACCAAAAAAAAAACAAGGCGAATGCCGCTCAGAAAAGGTATTGAAGCTTAGGGATGGCTATGCAGAAGAAACTAAAACTGAACTGGCTGATTGGCAACACTAAATTGGCCCTAGTGTGTGAATGTGAGTGTGAATAATGTCTGTCTATCTGTGTTGGCCCTGTGATGAGGTGACGACTTGTCCAGGGTGTACCCCGCCTTCTGCCCGATTGTAGCTGAGATAGGCTCCAGCACCCCCCGCGACCCCGAAGGTAATAAGCTGTAGAAAATGGATGGATGGATGGCTACAAAGTAAACAAAAACAGAATGCTGGACAACAGCAAAGACTTATAGCGCGTGGAGCAAAGACGGCGTCCACAAAGTACGTCTGTACATGACATGACAATCAACAATGTCCATTGTCCACACATAAAAAGGATAGCATCCACAGAACTGAAATAGTCTTGATTGCTAAAACAAAGAGATGAAACTGCAACAGGAAAATACCCACAAAACAGGAAAAGCCACCAAAATAGGAGCGCAAGACAAGAACTAAAACACTACACACAGGAAAACAGCAAAAAAAAACTCCAAACAAGTCACAGCATGATGTGACAGTACTTTGAGACAAGAGCTATATTGATGAATGCTTGGTTATGGTTTGAATTCATATCCAACAATTGCCAGAACAACTTTTTACTGTCAATATCAGCTGCTGAGTTTAATTTTGTTATGTTTTCTGCTGGTGGTGTGCCTCCGCATTTTTTCAATGAAAAAAAACGTGCCTCGCCTCAGAAAAGGTTGAAAAACACTGCAGTAGAGAACATGGAGTGATTTTTGGTCTAGAACATATTTTTCTTTATTCATTATTGACGAGTTTCTTGCTACTTCATTTACTTTATGTTGTATATTCTTTACATGAGATTCCCACTTCAATTTATCATCAATCATAATACCTAGAAATGCGGTTTAATTTTACTCTTTCAATTTATATTCCGTCTATTTGTATGTTTGTTTTAACAATAAAGAGTAGGGGCTTAAGCATAGTTGATACCGGCAGAGCTTTAAATCAAAAGCCAGCGAAAACTGCCTATATTAGTTGAACGGCAGACGTGACAAATGCATTATCTTAATGTAAATCGTGTCATGACATGGCCGTTTTTACGCGCAATACGTCATTAGAAGCAACATTTAGCTATCTCGTTAGCGTGCTAGTTAGCCGCATATTAGCATCTGTAGTAAACGGTACCTCCTCCAGCTAACACCGTTAGCATGCTATCATTCGGCCCCCAATTTCCAAAATGAACCTCTTAAAAACGTCACAAAGTGTGTTTGATTGTCTTTGCCCCCACACAATGACGAGAGTACTTACGGGAAGGCGAGGGCTAATTTCTGCGGAGCATCTGTGACAGAAGAACCGGCTAGGCCATGGATGAGCTTCAGCCATCTTTAGCCTCTGAGGCGCAGAGGTAGGGGCAAGTATGGAGCACGGCAGGGGACAATGTTTTCCTGACAAAATTACCACAAAACAGTGAATAATAACATATTCTTGCTTATAATTGCGAAACAATTATTCTCACAAATGTATTGTGAATACGCGTATTGACTTTTAACAGGGGCATATACAATCCTCGGGCTCGAATCTGACTATTACATAATGGAAACTAATGACATGCGTTTGTTTGTATTTTAATATACAACACGTTTAATTAATTAACTTTCAAGTGGTGTTCAATTAATTACAATGTAATCATTTATATAGTCAATGTAAAAAAATGTCAGCTTTGATGTAATGGCATATGAGTTGTTGTACACAATGTCGGCACAAGATGGCGCTTTGGTGCATCAATAAAGTTTAGTTTTGTCCTCTTGCAGCTTACAAAATGATACCAGTGGTGTGCCGTCAGGGCCAGCAAGCCTAACATAACCGCAAATCATGATTATAATTAAATATAAAAGTATTTTCTAATATACTTTCCCTAAATATCCAAAAGTATTCATATTCTCTTCATAGGTGGACAATAAGCTGGACTGGACTGTTAACACGGACGGACCACTTGTACAGGAAAGGACAGAGCAGACTGTACTTCCTGAGGAGGCTGCAATCCTTCAACATCTGTAAAAAACTCTTGTGGCTGTACTACCAGTCTGTGGTTGCCAGTGTTCTGTACTACATCGTAGTGTGCTGGGGGGCAGTACATCTAAGAAGGACAGCTCCAGACTGGAGAAACTGATCAGACGGGCCGGTTCTACGATAGGAATAAAACTGGACTCACTGGTGACGGTGGCAGAGAAGAGGACTGTGGAAAAACTAGTGAGCATCCTGGATGATGCCAGTCACCCTCTGCATACCGTTATCAGTAGCCAGAGGAGCCTGTTCAGTGCTAGACTGCTTCATCCCAAGTGCAGGACTAATAGTGTAAAAAACTCCTTTGTCCCACACGCCATTAGACTGTACAACTCCTCTCTGGGGGGAGGGGGTACTAGGATGACGGGGGATGCAAAACAATAACAGTGCAATACTTTTTCATAACATGGTCACTACTGCCTAGTTTCTCTTGTTATATTCTTATTTTACTGTTATATTTTTATTCTCATTGTTGCTTTTTATTTTTATTCTATTGTAATATTTTTCTATTTTGTTTCCATTTATACCCCCATTATTTAATTTTTACTTTTTAAATTCGATCTCAATTTTGTACACTGCTGCTGGAATTTTAATTTTCCTGAGGGAACTCTCCTGAAGGAATCAATAAAGTACTATCTATCTATCTACAAACCCAGTTTCCATATGAGTTGGGAAATTGTGTTACATGTAAATATAAACGGAATACAATGATTTGCAAATAATTTTCAACCCATATTCAGTTGAATATGCTACAAAGACAAGATATTTGATGTTCAAACTGATAAACATTTTTTTTTTTGCAAATAATCATTAACTTTAGAATTTGATGCCAGCAACACGTGACAAAGAAGTTGGGAAAGGTGGCAATAAATACTGATAAAGTTGAGGAATGCTCATCAAACACTTATTTGGAACACCCCACAGGTGTGCAGGCTAATTGGGAACAGGTGGGTGCCATAATTGGGTTTAAAAACAGCTTACCAAAAAATGCTCAGTCTTTTACAAGAAAGGATGGGGCGAGGTACACCCCTTTGTCCACAACTGCGTGAGCAAATAGTGAAACAGTTTAAGAACAACGTTTCTCAAAGTGCAATTGCAAGAAATTTAGGGATTTCAACATCTACGGTCCATAATATCATCAAAAGGTTCAGAGAATTTGGAGAAATCACTCCACGTAAGCGGCATGGCCGGAAACCAACATTGAATGACCGTGACCTTCGATCCCTCAAAAACCGACATCAATTTCTAAAGGATATCACCACATGGGCTCAGGAACACTTCAGAAAACCACTGTCACTAAATACAGTTCGTCGCTACATCAGTAAGTACAAGTTAAAGCTCTACTATGCAAAGCGAAAGCCATTTATCAACAACATCCAGAAACGCCGCTGGCTTCTCTGGGCCCGAGATCATCTAAGATGGACTCATGCAAAGTGGAAAAGTGTTCTGTGGTCTGACGAGTCCACATTTCAAATTCCATCCATCCATCCATTTTTTACCGCTTATTCCCTTCGGGGTCGCGGGGGGCGCTGGAGCCTATCTCAGCTACAATCGGGCGGAAGGCGGGGTACACCCTGGACAAGTCGCCACATAATCAACACAAATAGACAGACAACATCCTCACTCACATTCACACACTCGGGCCAATTGTTGATTGGCAACAATTGAGTGTTGCCAATCAACCTATCCCCAGGTGCATGTTTTTGGAGGTGGAAGGAAGCCGGAGTACCCGGAGGGAACCCACGAAGTCACGGGGAGGACATGCAAACTCCACACAGAAAGATCCCGAGGCCGGGATTGAACTCACGACTACTCAGCACCTTCGTATTGTGAGGCAGACGCACTAACCCCTCTTCCACCATGCTGCCCCATTTCAAATTGTTTTTGGAAATATTCGACATCGTGTCATCTGGACCAAAGGGGAAGCGAACCATCCAGACTGTTATCGACACAAAGTTGAAAAGCCAGCATCTGTGATGGTATGGGGGTGCATTAGTGCCCAAGGCATGGGTAACTTACACATCTGTGAAGGCACCATTAATGCTGAAAGGTACATACAGGTTTTGGAACAACATATGCTGCCGTCTTTTTCATGGACGCCCCTGCTTATTTCAGCAAGACAATGCCAAGCCACATTCAGCACGTGTTACAACAGCGTGGCTTCGTAAAAAAAGAGTGCGGGTACTTTCCTGGTACCGTCTGCAGTCCAGACCTGTCTCCCATCGAAAATGTGTGGCGCATTATGAAGCGTAAAATACGAAAACGGAGACCCCGGACTGTTGAACGACTGAAGCTCTACATAAAACAAGAATGGGAAAGAATTCCACTTTCAAAGCTTCAACAATTAGTTTCCTCAATTCCCAATCATTTATTGAGAGTTGTTAAAAGAAAAGGTGATGTAACACAGTGGTGAACATGCCCTTTCCCAACTACTTTGGCACGTGTTGCAGCCATGAAATTCTAAGTTAATTATTATTTGCAAAAAAAAAATAAAGTTTATGAGTTTGAACATCAAATATCTTGTCTTTGTAGTGCATTCAATTGAACATGGGTTGAAAAGGATTTGCAAATCATTGTATTCCATTTATATTGACATCTAACACAATCTATCTATCTATCTATCTATCTATCTATCTATCTATCTATCTATCTATCTATCTATCTATCTATCTATCTATCTATCTATCTATCTATCTATCTATCTATCTATCTATCTATGTCATATTATGCTCCTTCCAGGGCTGTTGTTTTTAGGTTATAGAGTTTTTCATCCAATCAGAATTCAGCTAGCTTATGTTGCCATGCTGTACCAAATCTGCCTTTGGCCTTCAGAATCAACAATGCAGGCGTCTGTGCACTGTAAGTGAACGGGCACAAACATTTGACAGACAGTTGCGATAGCCAATCAGATCACAAGTTGTTGTCAGTGAGGCCGTCTAGCTGGCCTAAGGCAGATATATATTGTGACGTTATGAGCTTGGTAACATAAGAACTCCATTACCCAGCATGCCACAGTAGTGAAAAGCATGCGCAGTAGTAGCCCGTTTAGCCATGCCGGCAGCGGGATGTTTTTGATGAGCACGATGTGGAGTAAACTTGTAGAACTCAGCCAACACGCCTCGTCTGCATCTTTTATGATTAGACAAGACAACACATATATTTGCAAGGTCAGTTCAGATAGTTCAGATATTTGATTTCTTTTTTTTTTTCATGTTTAATATGTTTTTCGCTATTTTAATTTTGACAGTACCACAAAAGATATGTTTTAATTGCTGATGCGGGTTTATTGATTTTTAAATGCGCCAAAAAATAACCCGTTTTGTACACTGTTGGTACCCAGTAGTGCGCAAATGTGTTCCTGTATAGTATTTCTCCAGCAATGGTCATGTGGTGACATAAATGATGGTATCTTGAGAGGTAATCATTGGACACAGAACATCATTGAAGGCATAGGTGGGAAACGCACGGCCCGCCACTGCATTATACAGTATTATATGTCTGGGAGAACTGTTTCCTAATGGTTTTCCAAACTAATTAGCCTCAGGGTACCCATTATTGTTTTGATAATTGTTTTTTTTCTAACATCACAGGACTAGTTTGGCACCTGGTTGTTTTTTTTCCCACTGGATTATTAGGAAAGTTATTAATAAGAGGTTTGTTTCAAGCCTGCCTCACTGTTTGGAGATCCGTCCGGGTTTGAATCTCCATTGGAGCATTGTTGCGTGGGGTTTGCATGTCTCCGGTTTCTGGCTTCCTCCCACATTTGAAAAACTTGCATGCAGACTGATTGGAGTTGCAAGCTCACAATTGTTCACTGTGAGTTTGAAAGGTTGTTTGTCTATACGTGCCCTGCGATTGTGATAGTGATAAATCCAGGGTGTACCCCACCAAAAAAGCCGGCTAGAATAGGCTCCGACTCACCTGCGACCCTGGAATACAAATGGATGGTTTAAACTGAAAAAAGTACTGTGTTTCGCATGGGAAATACATTATCTTTACAAATAGCAACAAGTGGAGGGCAGTTAAAGATGTGGAAAAAGATTATTTGTTTTGGTCTTTTTTATTTTTAGGCTGCATACTCCTAATGTGACAATCTTACGTGCAGATTTAAAGCTATAAACACACATTTCGGGTGTCTGAAGTGGGTAGGAGTTCTCTTACGACTACCCATCAGCCAATCACACCCCTCCAAGCAAATGGCCTGATGTTTGTATACATGTGTATACAAACTTGCTTGTAATTCTTCCTTGTCTCCTGTTTCACAGCATACATTTAAAGAATTCGGTCGTGACCTTGCAAACCAAACAAAAGTGGTCATTTCCTGAGCGCGACAGGGCTGTAGATGTCGTGTCTAGTATGTGGCGTTGTGTCTGTTGGGGCCATGTGGGAGCAGGAGAGACATGTCTGTCCCATGGGTCCACATTAGAGAAGGTCTGATAGCACTGAGGTTTGCTATGTCTGCCTGGCTGAGGTAATCTATTGTCTTCTGTGTTCCCCCCAACCCTCGCTGCGTCACCACCCTTCCAGTCCAGCGCTCATTGCAGCGATCGTGACTGCGGGTCACCCGGCGGTAATGTGAACATCACAAAACAACTAAAAAAACAAACTGTGCTATGTTTTCACACCCTGATGTTGGTGTGTATCACTGCCTGGATTGGATGGACTGTGTGAAACTATGCATTCTTTTGGGAGGATTTGAACACAATAGTTTGCCTTTTAGCCAGACATCTTTTTGGACTTTTCATACATTGAAAAAAAAGTGGAAGCTTTGAGGCAGAACTATTTCTGCCTCATTCCTTTACTATAATTTTATTGTCTGCATTTGAAAAAATGCAAAAACAGTTCAATATTGTGAACCACTGGTTTAAATGATAACATTAATAGCAAAAACTTCCAGAGCCTTTAATTGGTCTCTTGAAAAAAATGATATAAAATAACTTTGGCACAAAATTCTAATTTGTTGAGATGCAACGATCGACTTGTTAATGCAAATCGTTTCTCATCATTACTTGAAAGAGCTGTTCAAAAGATTTGACTCGTTCGCATATGTCCCATTTCTACCAGGCAAAGACTGAAAATAAGTCGCAACACATCACCGCTTAATGTGATAGCACAATTTACTCAAATATGTTCTATTCCAGTGGTTCTTAACCTTGTTGGAGGTACCGAACCCCACCAGTTTCATATGCGCATTCACCGAACCCTTCTTTAGTGAAAAATAACATGTTGGTTTTTTTTAAAATTCAACACTAAGTTATATGTTTTTGGTAACACTTTAGTATGGGGAACATATTCTAAGTAACAAAGACTTAATTTAGAGTTTTTTGGACACTAGGGGAACATATTCTAAGTAACAAAGACTTAATTTTGAGTTGTTTGGTTAGGGTTAGAGGGTTAGGGCCAGTGTTAGAGGGTTAGGGTTATAATAAGGCCATGCCAAATAAGGCATTAATAAGTACTTAATAATGATTAGTTAAGAGCAAATATGTTACTAATTTGCATGTTAATAAGCAACTAATTAATGGTGAATATGTTCCCCATACTAAAGTGTTACCAGGTTTTTTTACTGGTGCACAAAATGAACCGTGCATGAACATCACCTTGTTCAAAGAACAAAACCAACACAGTGCATAAACTCACAACAAATTACACACCTGCATATTAGTCTGACTTCTGCTGTTGCCGTATCTGTAATACGCCGATAGGGAGAAGTTTTTATTTACACGATGAGTCGGGTGTGTTTTGACCTCCGCCGAACCCCTGAGCCCGACTCAACGAACCCCTAGGGTTCGATCGAACCCAGGTTAAGAACCACTGTTCTATACAATAGCACTGTGCTGTTGTTTTTAAGGACATACTGCACACACAGTAGTCAAAGATCCTATACATGACAGGAGTACTCTGCTTTTTTAAAGGGGAACATTATCACCAGACCTATGTAAGCATCAATATATACCTTGATGTTGCAGAAAAAAGACCACATATTTTTTTAACCGATTTCCGAACTCTAAATGGGTGAATTTTGGCGAATGAAACGCCTTTCTATTATTCGCTCTCGGAGCGATGACGTCACAACGGGAAGCAATCCGCCATTTTCTCAAACACATTACAAACACCGAGTCAAATCAGCTCTGTTATTTTCCGTTTTTTCGACTGTTTTCCGTATCTTGGAGACATCATGCCTCGTCGGTGTGTTGTCGGAGGGTGTAACAACACGAACAGGGACGGATTCAAGTTGCACCAGTGGCCTAAAGATGCGAAAGTGGCAAGAAATTGGACGTTTGTTCCGCACACTTTACCGACGAAAGCTATGCTATGACAGAGATGGCAAGAATGTGTGGATATCCTGCGACACTCAAAGCAGATGCATTTCCAACGATAAAGTCAAAGAAATCTGCGAGCGAATGAGGGTATGTCTACAGAATATATTAATTGATGAAAACTGGGCTGTCTGCACTCTCAAAGTGCATGTTGTTGCCAAATGTATTTCATATGCTGTAAACCTAGTTCATAGTTGTTAGTTTCCTTTAATGCCAAACAAACACATACCAATCGTTGGTTAGAAGGCGATCGCCAAATTCGTCCTCGCTTTCTCCCGTGTCGCTGGCTGTCGTGTCGTTTTCGTCGGTTTTGCTTGCATACGGTTCAAACCGATATGGCTCAATAGCTTCAGTTTCTTCTTCAATTTCGTTTTCGCTACCTGCCTCCACAGTACAACCATCCGTTTCAATACATGCGTAATCTGTTGAATCGCTTAAGCCGCTGAAATACGAGTCTGAATCCGAGCTAATGTCGCTATTCCTTGCTGTTCTATGCGCCATGTTTGTTTGTATCGGCATCACTATGTGACGTCACAGAAAAATGGACGGGTGTATATAACTATGGTTAAAATCAGGCACTGTGAAGCTTTTTTTAGGGATATTGCGTGATGGTTAAAATTTTGAAAAAAACTTCGAAAAATAAAATAAGCCACTGGGAACTGATTTTTAATGGTTTTAACCCTTCTGAAATTGTGATAATGTTCCCCTTTAAAGAATACTGGAGCACATTTCACTTGTAAGAGCTGCTGTCAAAGCAGGCGTCCAACTGAATTTTCCAGACTTTTTCTTCATCCAGGATTGCCCCGCACTATCTCACACATAAACACCTGCACATGAAAACACACACACACGCACAGAAACATACACACTCAGCAAAAACAGCCGCCCGCTGGCTGGGACTTCCTGGGCCTCTTTAGTCATGCGTCAGTTGTTTTGAGTCCCTCTTCTGTTGAAGACTCTCTGTCCCGCCAGACACCCTCTGTTGTCATGAGAGCTGTAGATCACACACACACACACACACAAGCGTGCACAAAAACACACACATGCATACACATTCTGCGACAAAGCCAAACATTCAACACTGCTTCAGATGTACCAGATCAAAATCCCGAGAACTACACTGACGCATTTGGCATGACGTCACCAAGCAGCTAAGAAAATATAGATGTTGCAAGCGGTACATACAGCTTGCACAGTAATGTTAGCTTGTTGGTATATGGTGTACAGTACAGTATTGGTACTTATTCGCTATATTCCTGCTATGGCGATGCGTTGTTATTGTTTAATAAAGTAATGGTACTTTGTAACTGTCATGTCTGTGTGATCATGTTTTGTTTTAGTCATGTTCGGTTTTGTTTTTGGACTTTTTGTGCACTTTTGTTTGTTTTGTCACCATAGCAATTATTAGTTTTCACCTGTCACGTCACGCACCTGTTTCACGTTTTGAGTCACGCACCTGTTTTCACTAATCATGTCTGTAGTATATAAGTTCATTGTTTTCAGTTTGTCTTTCTGGCAACATTGCATTTATGCTCTATCCACTCTTTATCGTCAATCTGCATAATGCCATGTTCACAGTCCCATGCCAAGTAAGTTTTTGTTTCATTGTTCACAGTTTCTGCCTTTGTGCAAGTTTTGTTTTCATTAGCCAAGTTTCTTACCTCCGCCATTGTGCGTGCCTTTTGTTTGCTTTTTTTTTGTAGTTATAGTGTTAAAATAAATCATGTACTCCCCTTCACGCCACGTATGGTCCAAATCATTTGCACCACGGGAGAACAAATCACGCCATTGTCCAAGTCTTGACAGTAACAGTATAATAAAACCTATAACCTACAAAACATGGATGTCAAAACAGGAAATCTTGTGAAACTATAGCAGTCATATTAACTGGCGGCCCATGGGGCCACACTGATGGAAAGAGGGTCTTGAACAGCCCTCAAGTCCTTGATCAGAGAGGCACAGCTCATTTTATATATTATTTGACCTCATCTGTTGAATAGATCAACTATGTCCGTGGACATCAGAACCACTCCTGTGTTTTTTTAGGACGTAAATGTGTCTTTGTCCAATGCTGTCTGCTTACTTCTAAGCAACGCTTCTGTTATGCAGCATAGACCGTCTATGACTATTAGCTTATATGCTAAACTGACAGTTTCGTTGACAATCACCCCTGAAAATAGAAATATGGTCCTTGTTTCTGTTCCTGCAGACCCCTGAACAATTTAGTTGAATAGCTCTGTTCTGAAGGATTTACGTCACAGGTACTTTTTCTTCTTTTTGATGCCACTACAGAAAGGTATTAATGATGGCAGTAAGTAAATATGTGATGACAACCATAGAACCAGTAAGGGAAGTTATAGTGACACAGTTGTCTGGCTGTTCAGTACACTATATAATAATGGCAAATGACTCGTATAAAGAAGCTTGGCATTGGCTCATTTTTACTGTGATGTATAGTATACATTCAGATCAATAATGTATGTTTTGTAAATATTCTATATATAGAGAAGTCTACTAGGCATATTGAACCACCAGGACAACATTACAACTCCCTAGCAGGGGGCTGAATGTGGAAATAAGAGCAAGGGATGTGTAAATGATTATCTTTTGTCGTGTTTGAGTTGATGTCTTTGGCATCAACATACAGTATATTGCATGTTTGTGTGTGTCTGGTTTTATTAAATGAGCATGCGGTTACAATCCCTCTGTCTGCATACACTGCATACAGTACAAGAAGTATGTGCATGTATTTGATATTTACAAACCCCGTTTCCATAAGGATTTGGGAAATTGTGTTAGATGTAAATATAAACGGAATACAATGATTTGCAAATCATTTTCAACCCATATTCAGTTGAATATGCTACAAAGACAACATATTTGATGTTCAAACTGATAAAAATTTTTTTTTTTGCAAATAATCATTAACTTTAGAATTTGATGACAGCAACACGTGACAAAGAAGTTGGGAAAGGTGGCAATAAATACTGATAAAGTTGAGGAATGCTCATCAAACACTTATTTGGAACATCCCACAGGTGTGCAGGCTAATTGGGAACAGGTGGGTGCCATGATTGGGTATAAAAGTAGATTCCATGAAATGCTCAGTCATTCACAAACAAGGATGGGGCGAGGGTCACCACTTTGTGAAGAAATGTGTGAGCAAATTGTTGAACAGTTTAAGAAAAACCTTTCTCAACCAGCTAATGCAAGGAATTTAATGTATGTTTTGTAAATATTCTATATATAGAGAAGTCTACTAGGCATATTGAACCACCAGGACAACATTACAACTCCCTAGCAGGGGGCTGAATGTGGAAATAAGAGCAAGGGATGTGTAAATGATTATCTTTTGTCGTGTTTGAGTTGATGTCTTTGGCATCAACATACAGTATATTGCATGTTTGTGTGTGTCTGGTTTTATTAAATGAGCATGCGGTTACAATCCCTCTGTCTGCATACACTGCATACAGTACAAGAAGTATGTGCATGTATTTGATATTTACAAACCCCGTTTCCATAAGGATTTGGGAAATTGTGTTAGATGTAAATATAAACGGAATACAATGATTTGCAAATCATTTTCAACCCATATTCAGTTGAATATGCTACAAAGACAACATATTTGATGTTCAAACTGATAAAAAATTTTTTTTTTGCAAATAATCATTAACTTTAGAATTTGATGACAGCAACACGTGACAAAGAAGTTGGGAAAGGTGGCAATAAATACTGATAAAGTTGAGGAATGCTCATCAAACACTTATTTGGAACATCCCACAGGTGTGCAGGCTAATTGGGAACAGGTGGGTGCCATGATTGGGTATAAAAGTAGATTCCATGAAATGCTCAGTCATTCACAAACAAGGATGGGGCGAGGGTCACCACTTTGTGAAGAAATGTGTGAGCAAATTGTTGAACAGTTTAAGAAAAACCTTTCTCAACCAGCTAATGCAAGGAATTTAGGGATTTCACCATCTACGGTCCGTAATATCATCCAAGGGTTCAGAGAATCTGGAGAAATCACTGCACGTAAGCAGCTAAGCCCGTGACCTTCGATCCCTCAGGCTGTACTGCATCAACAAGCGACATCAGTGTGTAAAGGATATCACAACATGGGCTCAGGAACACTTCAGAAACCCACTGTCAGTAACTACAGTTGGTCGCTACATCTGTAAGTGCAAGTTAAAACTCTCCTATGCAAGGCGAAATGCGTTTATCAACAACACCCAGAAACGCCGCCGGCTTCGCTGGGCCTGAGCTCATCTAAAATGGACTGATACAAAGTGGAAAAGTGTTCTGTGATCTGACGAGTCCACATTTCAAATTGTTTTTGGAAACTGTGGACGTCCAAAAGAACCATCCGGATTGTTATAGGCGCAAAGTTGAAAAGCCAGCATCTGTGATGTTATGGGGGTGTATTAGTGCCCAAGACATGGGTAACTTACACATCTGTGAAGGCGCCATTAATGCTGAAAGGTACATAGAGTTTTTGGAGCAACATATGTTGCCATTCAAGCAACGTTACCATGGACGCCCCTGCTTATTTCAGCAAGACAATGCCAAGCCACGTGTTACATCAACGTGGCTTCATAGTAAAAGAGTGCGGGTACTAGACTGGCCTGCCTGTAGTCCAGACCTGTCTCCCATTGAAAATGTGTGGCGCATTATGAAGCCTAAAATACCACAACGGAGACCCCGGACTGTTGAAAAACTTAAGCTGTACATCAAGCAAGAATGGGAAAGAATTCCACCTCAGAAGCTTAAAAAATGTGTCTTCTCAGTTCCCAAATGTTTACTGAGTGTTGTTAAGAGGAAAGGCCATGTAACACAGTGGTGAACATGCCCTTTCCCAACTACTTTGTCACGTGTTGCAGCCATGAAATTCTAAGTTAATTATGATTTGCAAAAACAAAAAAAGTTTATGAGTTTGAACATCAAATATGTTGTCTTTGTAGTGCATTCAATTGAATATGGGTTGAAAATGATTTGCAAATCATTGTATTCCGTTTCTATTTACATCTAACACAATTTCCCAACTCATATGGAAACGGGGTTTGTACTTTAACAAGCTAGACTATGGCTAATAGGAGTCTAACTAACTACTTAGCAGTGTTACATAATGTTATTATGTAACACTGTATTACTGCAACTTTCCTGATTTTGTGGACAATCTTATTTCTATTGCGCAAGTTGGTGGATATCACTGATAACTGGCGGGAGGAGCGATCACATCCATTATCTGACACGTCTATATCGCATGTGTGTATGTGCTCACGCGTGAGGAAGTGTACTTTAGACTTTGACTTTGTGGATTATTTCAAGTAACTGGGTTTAATATATAGTAAGAAAGGTGGTAGTTACTGTTGGAGTGAGTGGACTGACACGTCATGCATAAGTAAACATGTCAAACCTGCATTTTCTAAGTGTGCAACTGTAACTAATTGCTTTTAATGGGCCAGAGCAATAGTGTCAATACTTTTGATCAGACTAAACATCTGAAACAATCTGCTGACAGTGATCAAGGAAGTCTATTTGTCATCTATTTATGATGAGTCACTTCATGGCATGATTGCAAAGTAAACACTCAAGCAAATTTCCACAGTAGCTGCTTTTCCCTGTTGATAATTTTTCAATTCTTTAAACCATATAACATCTTTAAATGGTGCTTTATTTTGACTAATTTTTGCATGTTCAATTGCTCAAAAACCGGGACCTTCGGGGGGTTTCCAGGGGTTTTCCTGCGTCCACCAGATCCCCGGCATATTTTCAGTCTTTTTCATTGAGTTCAAATCACATACGGTACCTCCATCCCTCTGAAAAAAACTTCTTGTAGTATGCATTTTTGCATATTGAGCGGAGTAAGTGCAGCCTCTCTCCAATGCATCGTCGACGGTAAGAAACAAAAAAGGTCTCAGTGTAGATGCACTGCACAACTGCTTCTAAAATGCCCATAAAAAGTGGTAGATATCTCCTGCATGTTTGAATGAATGTGCAGCGTATTTTATAGATTGTTCACGCTGTTAAGCGTGTTGTATTTGGATTTTAGTAAATCAGGCCAAAACTGTGACTAACAGCCAAATTCAATGAAGAAGGCAAAGTTACTATTGTATTAAGACAGAAAAATAGTGCTGGAGCATGATGGCCCTTTCACTTTTCTGACTGCCCCCTCATAAATGCATGCCTAGAACTGGCCCTGGGCTATATATATCCATCCATCTTCTTCCGCTTATCCGAGGTCGGGTCGCGGGGGCAGCAACCTAAGCAGGGAAGCCCAGACTTCCCTCTCCCCAGCCACTTCGTCCAGCTCTTCCTGTGGAACCCCGAGGCGTTCCCAGGCCAGCCGGGAGACATAGTCTTCCCAACGTGTCCTGGGTCTTCCCCGCGGCCTCCTACCGGTCGGACGTGCCCTAAACACCTCCCTAGGGAGGCGTTCGGGTGGCATCCTAACCAGATGCCCGAACCACCTCATCTGGCTCCTCTCGATGTGGAGGAGCGGCGGCTTTACTTTGAGCTCCCCCCGGATGGCAGAGCTTCTCACCCTATCTCTAAGGGAGAGCCCCGCCACCCGGCGGAGGAAACTCATTTCGGCCGCTTGTACCCGTGATCTTGTCCTTTCGGTCATAACCCAAAGCTCATGACCATAGGTGAGGATGGGAACGTAGATTGACCGGTAAATTGAGAGCTTTGCCTTCCGGCTCAGCTCCTTCTTCACCACAACGGATCGATACAGCGTCCGCATTACTGAAGACGCCGCACCGATCCGCCTGTCGATCTCACGATCCACTCTTCCCTCACTCGTGAACAAGACTCCGAGGTACTTGAACTCCTCCACTTGGCTATATATATATATATATATATATATATATATATATATATATATATATATATATATATATATCAATTCATACTGTAACAACCAGTTGGTGTTAATGTTTTGTGTTTGTGTCGTTATGTCAGTTTTTCCCATTTTTGCAAACACACCATTCATGCCTGAAAGGTGATTGGCGGAGGATGAGGAAGTGTTGTTGTGTGTCGGGGGAAGCGCGGACTCACGGAGAGTCAGAACAATATTTATTGTTTCTTCTGCCAAGAAAATATATTTTTTGTCAATTTCATGACATTTTTTAATAAAACTTGGCTAAGAGATTTTAGTGTGTATGTACTTTTCGAGCACAATACAATACCACGATTATAATTAGAAACGCGATAATTTTGGTCACAATAACCTTGATATGATTGATATGACATTTTCATATTGTTACATCCCTCGTGTGTACAAAATCAGCCACACTCCTAATCTGTCAGTCCATCACGAAGGATAGTGGTGTCTCCATCGAGTTTCGCCTAGATGGGAGCCTATTCAACATCTGGCGCCTACAGGCAAAGACGAAGATGGCAGGCACCAACATCCAGGAGCTGCAATATGCAGACGACTGCGCACTCCTCGCCCACACTCCTGATGCCATGCAGCATGCACTAGACACCATGTCATCGGTCTACCGCTCACTAGGTCTGGTGATCAACATCCAGAAAACATAGGTTCTCATCCAGAAGAGGTCCCCATCCCCTACACTCCCTGTCTTTTCCATCAGCGGCACACCCCTCAAGCTCGTTGAGCAGTTTTGCTACCTCGGCAGTACTCTGACCCCAACATGCCAGATCGATGATCACATCCAGGCTCGTATCAACTCAGCCTCCTCTGCCTTTGGAAGACTGCGCTCCCGGGTGTTTGAAAACAACCACTTTCGAACCTCAACGAAAGTGTCAGTCTACAGGGCGGTGTGTGTTTCAACTCTGCTGTATGGGTCAGAAGCCTGGACAATATACCGCAGACACATCCGCTGCCTTGATGCATTTAACATCAGATGCCTCCAACGCATTCTTGGCATCACATGGCAGGACCGAGTTCCTCATACGGACATCTTACAGCGCACTGAGTCCACAAGCATAGAGGCCACCCTGGCACAGCGACAACTCAGGGTTCAGAGAATCTGGAGAAATCACTGCACATAAGCAGCTAAGCCGTGACCTTCGATCCCTCAGGCTGTACTGCATCAATAACAGTGTGTAAAGGATATCACCACATGGGCTCAGGAACACTTCAGAAACCCACTGTCAGTAACTACAGTTGATCGCTACATCTGTAAGTGCAAGTTAAAACTCTCCTATACAAGGCGAAAACCGTTTATCAACAACACCCAGAAACGCCGTCGGCTTCGCTGGGCCTGAGCCCATCTAAGATGGACTGATACAAAGTGGATAAGTGTTCTGTGGTCTGACGAGTCCACATTTCAAATTGTTTTTGGAAACTGTGGACGTCGTGTCCTCCGGACCAAAGAGGAAAAGAACCATACGGATTATTATAGGTGCAAAGTTGAAAAGCCAGCATCTGTGATGGTATGGGGGTGTATTAGTGCCCAAGACATGGGTAACTTACACATCTGTGAAGGCGCCATTAATGCTGAAAGGTACATATAGGTTTGGGAGCAACATATGTTGCCATCCAAGCAATGTTACCATGGACGCCCCTGCTTATTTCAGCAAGACAATGCCAAGCCACGTGTTACATCAACGTGGCTTCATAGTAAAAGAGTACGGGTACTAGACTGGCCTGCCTGTAGTCCAGACCTGTCTCCCATTGAAAATGTGTGGCGCATTATGAAGCCTAAAATACCACAACGGAGACCCCCGGACTGTTGAACAACTTAAGCTGTACATCAAGCAAGAATGGGAAAGAATCCCACCTGAGAAGCTTAAAAAATGTGTCTCCTCAGTTCCCAAACGTTTACTGAGTGTTGTTAAAAGGAAAGACCATGCAACACAGTGGTGAACATGCCCTTTCCCAACTACTTTGGCATGTGTTGCAGCCATGAAATTCTAAGTTAATTATTATTTGCAAAAAAAAAAAAAAAGTTTATGAGTTTGAACATCAAATATCTTGTCTTTGTTGTGCATTCAATTAAATATGGGTTGAAAAGGATTTGCAAATCATTGTATTCAGTTTATATTTACATCTAACACAATTTCCCAACTCATATGGAAACGGTGTTTGTAGATTAGGCCTGTACATTCAGTTAATAAAGGTTGTAAAAGTATTACAAATAAGAACAAATACTTATATTTCCATTATTTGTTATCGGAAAGATTTAGAAAAAAAATAATAAATCAGTCAGTTGAACTGAATAGATTTTGTGTAAACTTAGATATAGGCTTACACTGTAGATGAACTTAGACTGTGTCATATGTTAAAAAACCTTTTCAGGAAGCAAAGACCTTACTAACATTTTGGACTGAATAAACAGTTCCATAAATCCATCAAACATTGTTATTGGTATTGGTTTAAATTGTGACTGGCGTGCAGGGATCATTATGTAGGAATTTTACAACCTTGTCACAAAGCCAAAATTGGAAATACCGTCTTCTGCAGATACATTGTCATGATGGGTGCAGCTCTTGATATGTATTAGTTTCAGCTGCGGTATGGAGCTGTTTATAATGGGCTGGCGTGCTCCAGCTAGATTGGGTGGTCCGCAGTGTCTGGTTTCGTCACAAGTTCGTTTTTTGATCTAAACGTCTGTCGACTTACTGGAAGCGGGCGGAAACTTAGCAGAAATGCGCAGGATCCCATGTGGATGTCATTGACGTGTCACGGCATGAGGATTATCAGGCCTCGGCGAGGAAGACAGCCTTGGCATAACGTCATTGCTCCATTTACGTCAGAGGTTGTGATGTAAGGCTAATAAACTTGACTTAAGCCAAGGTTGAACTGTAACTAACGTGAACCATGGCGGCGGCGAAGGACCCACCACAACTCAAATGGCCAACTGATTTCTTGTCCTTACAAAAGTACAAAAAAAGTCATTTCCACCGTCTTAATGTTGGCAAGACACTTTCCGGTTATGTGCCGTAGTGTTTATCATAATAATAATAATGGATTTGATTTATATAGCGCTTTTTTCTATTGACTCAAAGCACGTGTTACTGAACCCATCATTCATTCAGTCCACATTAATACATTGATTGTGGTAAGCTACATTTGTATCCACAACTGTCTTGGAGTGGACTGATAGAATAAGTAATATGTTTTTTTACTGGTGCACAAAATGAACCGTGCACGAACATCACCTTGTTCAAAGAACAAAACCAACACAGTGCATGAATTCACAACAAATTACACACCTTACACACATTACCATGAATTGATTAACGTGGACCCCGGCTTAAACAAGTTGAAAAACGTATTCGGGTGTTACCATTTAGTGGTCAATTGTACGGAATATGTACTGTACTGTGTAAACTGTACTGTTTCATATAATGTATTCTCTTCCTTTGCAATCTACTAGTAAAAGTTTCAATCGATCAATCAAAAAACCTGCAAATCAGATGGAAAATTAGAGGGAACATTGTTTGGGGGTATCCATAATACGCCGATAGGGAGACGTTTTTATTTTCACGATGAGTTGGGTGTGTCTTGATCTCCGCGGCAGAGGCTCCGCCGAACCCCTGAGGCCGACTCACCGAACCCCTAGGGTTCGATCGAACCCAGGTTAAGAACCACCGCACTATGGTTAGCGATGTAAAATGCATATACCACATGAAAAAAGGTAATTTAAACTGCAGTACCATTACCACAGTATAAACGCCAACAATACGATACAATGATTTAGTGAGACCGAAAGTACTCAAAAGTGCTAAAACGGATATTATACAACACAGCTTATCAACTATATTGCTCTTGGAGCCACATTTTCAGAAAGTTAAGGACCGTCCTTTAACTTGTATTCTTATTTTGATAACCAGTATTCTCTGTACTGGACATTTGTCTTTGGTGTAGTTCTTTTGTCAGTGTTACACATTTCAGAAATAAATAGCCCTGTAGCAAAATGCAAGTGTCCTGCATTGGACACTGGCCTTTAGAATGTTAAAATGTCAATGCAAGGATCTGCCACTGTGTTTACACTGGTACCTCTACTGGTGCTTCTACACAACAATGTTTTTATTACTGGTATATGTAATGTACAGCAAAAATTACAAGTTTCTCCAGTTGAAAGTTCTGAGTAGGAATTTAGAAATTCTAACTTCCAATTACAAATGGAAGGCAGCATTTGCGTTGCACTGTATTTCTGTTTGTGTGCCCATATATTAGTAGACCTTCATATTCAACAAATGATAATGTACAATTAAGTAGAAAAATGCTTCGATTTGTATTTTGTTTCTTCCTTGAATCGGCTTCTCCGACCACCACCAAAACATGGAGCACATTTAGAACCACACGAAGTGCCCATGCAGTGCCCGCCCACAAAGTCAGCCGTGCCCGTCCTGGGCTGGAAGCTGTTTTGTTTTTTGAGTTTTTTCAAATTTTTTACATGGGATCAGGTAAAATAAGATGATAAAGTTATCAAAGCAAAGTCACTTTGACTAAGACGATAACACAAGTAACTGACATGTTAGTTAAAGTATAAATATGAGACAAAGATGTTGAAATAATTCAATCAATCAATCAATCAATGTTTATTTATATAGCCCTAAATCACAAGTGTCTCAAAGGGCTGCACAAGCCACAACGACATCCTCGGTATAGCCCACATAAGGGCAAGGAAAAACTCACCCCAGTGGGACGTCGATGTGAATGACTATGAGAAACCTTGGAGAGGACCGCATATGTGGGTAACCCCCCCCCTCTAGGGAGACCGAATGCAATGGATGTCGAGTGGGTCTAACATAATATTGTGAGAGTCCAGTCCATAGTGGATCCAGCATAACAGTAAGAGTCCAGTCCACAGTGGGGTCAGCAGGAAACCATCCCGAGCGGAGGGGTCAGCAGCGCAGAGATGTTCCCAACCGATATACAGGCGAGCGGTCCACCCCGGGTCCCGACCCCGGACAGCCAGCACCCCATCCATGGCCACCGGATCTGTGTGTCTCCCCTTCCACAAGGGATAGGGGGGAGCAGAGGAGAAAAGAAAAGAAACGGCAGATCAACTGGTCTAAAAAAAAAGGGGGGGCTATTCAAAGGCTAGAGTATACAAATGAGTTTTGAGATGGGACTTAAATGTTTCTACTGAGGTAGCATCTCTAACTGTTACCGGGAGGGCATTCCATAGTGCTGGAGCCCGAATAGAAAACGCTCTACAGCCCGCAGACTTTTTTTGGGCTCTGGGAATCACTAATAAGCCGGAGTTCTTTGAACGCAGATTTCTTGCCGGGACATATGGTACAATACAATCGGCAAGATAGGCTGGAGCTAGACCGTGTAGTATTTTATACGTAAGTAGTAAAACCTTAAAGTCGCATCTTAAGTGCACAGGAAGCCAGTGCAGGTGAGCCAGTATAGGCGTAATATGATCAAACTTTCTTGTTCTTGTCAAAAGTCTAGCAGCCGCATTTTGTACCAACTGTAATCTTTTAATGCTAGACATAGGGAAACCCGAAAATAATACGTTACAGTAATCGAGACGAGACGTAACGAACGCATGAATAATGATCTCAGCGTCGCTAGTGGACAAAATGGAACGAATTTTAGCGATATTACGGAGATGAAAGAAGGCCGTTTTAGTAACACTCTTAATGTGTGACTCAAAGGAGAGAGTTGGGTCGAAGATAATACCCAGATTCTTTACTGAGTCACTTTGTGTAATTGTTTGGTTGTCAAATGTTAAGGTGGTATTATCAAATAAATGTCGGTGTTTAGCAGGACCGATAATCAGCATTTCCGTTTTCTTAGTGTTGAGTTGCAAGAAGTTAGCGGACATCCATTGTTTAATTTCATTAAGACACGCCTCCAGCTGACTACAATCCGGCGTGTTGGTCAGCTTTAGGGGCATGTAGAGTTGGGTGTCATCAGCATAACAATGAAAGCTAACACCGTATTTGCGTATGATGTCGCCTAGCGGCAACATGTAAATACTAAAGAGTGCAGGGCCAAGAACCGAACCTTGGGGGACTCCGCACGTTACCTTAACATAGTCCGAGGTCACATTGTTATGGGAGACGCACTGCATCCTGTCAGTAAGATAAGAGTTAAACCACGACAAGGCTAAGTCTGACATACCAATACGTGTTTTGATACGCTCTAATAAAATGTTATGATCGACGGTATCGAAAGCAGCGCTAAGATCAAGAAGCAGCAACATAGATGACGCATCAGAATCCATCGTTAGCAGTAGATCATTAGTCATTTTTGCGAGGGCTGTCTCCGTAGAGTGATTTGCCCTGAAACCGGATTGAAAAGGTTCACAGAGATTGTTAGACATTAAGTGTTCATTTAGCTGCTGTGCGACAATTTTTTCGAGGATTTTTGAGATAAACGGAAGGTGCGACACCGGCCGGTAGTTTACCATGAGGTCAGGATCGAGGTTAGGTCTTTTGAGCAAAGGATGAATAACCGCTTTTTTGAATGCTAGTGGAACAGTGCCAGAGGAAAGTGATAAGTTTATAATATTTAGCACTGATGGACCTAATAATACAAAAAGCTCCTTAATAAGTTTCCCAGGAAATGGGTCAAGTAAACATGTTGTTTGTTTTGTCCCATTGACACATCTTAACAATTCCTCTAGTGTTATTTCATCAAAGAGAGAGAAACTATTTTGGAGGGCGGTATCCTTCGTAGATACAGTCATATCTGTGTTAATAGAACCCAGTTGTAGCTGCGATGCATTGTCTTTAATCTCCTTTCTAATGAGTTCAATTTTCTTATTAAAGAAATTCATAAAATCATCTGCTGAGTGGGTGGAGCTACTGGGAGGAGTCCCTTGTTGGGTTAGCGATGCTACTGTACTAAACAAAAATTTCGGATCATTTTTGTTGAGGTGGATGAGATTTGAGTAATATTTAGCTTTAGCTAGGGTAAGCATGTTTATAAGTTATTAAACTATCACTCCATGCTTGATGGAAAACCTCAAGTTTAGTAGCGCGCCATTTGCGTTCCAGCTTTCTACATGATAATTTATGGGCTCTAGTTTCTTCTGTAAACCATGGGGTGCGCCTTTTAGGGGCTCTTTTAAGCTTTAGCGGTGCTATACTATCAATGGTGTCGCGCAGGGCGTCGTTAAAGTTGTTAGTGAGGTTATCAATAGAGCCGACATAATTTGGGAATGGTGCCATTACCGAAGGCAGTAGGCCAGCAAGAGTCATCGTTGTGGCAGCATTAATGTTGCGGCTGCTATAGTAGTTATTATTATTAGTTTGTTGACAATGAGTCAGAACTTCAAATTTTATAAGGTAATGATCGGACATTACTTTAGTATACGGGAGTATCGTAACTTTGGAGGTGGTGACACCCCTGACCAGCACTAGATCTATCGTATTTCCGTTGCGATGCGTAGGTTCATTTATTATTTGTGTAAGACCACAACTATCAATTATAGTCTGGAGCGCCATGCACTGAGGGTCCGATGGGGTATTCATATGGATATTAAAGTCCCCCATTATGATTATATTGTCGGCGTGCGTCACTAAATCAGCAACGAACTCTGAAAATTCACTGATGAAGTCCGAATTGGGTCCTGGGGGGCGGTAGATAACAGCCAGGTGGAGAGGCAGCGGTGTGACAAACCTCATAGTAAGCATCTCAAACGAGTTATATTTATTATTTAGGTTCGGGGTAAGATTAAAGTTTTTATTGTGTATGAGTGCAACTCCCCCACCCCTTTTAATGGGACGGGCAATATGCGCTCCCGCATAGCCAGGAGGAGACGCCTCACCCAGCGCAAAGAAATCGTCTGGTTTGAGCCAGGTCTCGGCGAGACCAATAACGTCAAGATTATTGTCTCTAATGACCTCATTAACTAATAGCGTTTTGGAAGATAATGATCTTATGTTTAAGAAGCCCATATTATAGGTAGTGGGCTGTTTTGAGGAGTTTTTGTTGAAATTATCCGTAGTAGCAATATTAATAATGTTGTGTTTATTATGTGTAGTGCACTTTAAATAATTTCGACCATATCTAGGAATTGATATGACGGGAATTTTCCGATTGTTTGCTTGATGTTGTGATAAACCGAACGCATCATAACTTGCCACCTCAGTAGAGTGCATGTCTACTTCTGACACAGAAAAAACATTTTTTGAGTTGTGTATTGTTCTAAAATAGTTGCTATGTGTGCAGGTATTATCCAGCCTGGCGCTGGCTAGTTCTATTTTAACAAACTTCTCACCCGGACTAGCGCTTCTTTGAGGATTAGCCTTTCGCTTTGTTGTTAGCCCCGCTCGGCATCCCCGCTTCTGCTTCCGCTCACACCGCTTACGTGTCTTCCGTTGACAGTCCCCGCTGGCACTTAACTCCGCTGCTTTAGAGGCCGCTGGATGTAGCCAGCGAAGAATCCCCATGCTAGCGAGGAGGTCGAAAGTACCCGCATCTTTCAGCCTATAACGGCCCGATCTATCCACATCCAGAATCGTCTGTCGGTCGTATCTGATCACGAAGCGTCCACGCTGTGAGCCAGCCATGAAATAGACAGAATTGACGGGTATTTTTGCCAAATCGCTCTACACTTCCAAGAGCGTCTGCAAGCCGCTGCCATCAGGGCGCCGCCATCTTGTGATTGAAATCCAATCATATTTAAAGGCCTACTGAAATGCGATTTTATTTAAACGGGGATAGCAGGTCCATTCTATGTGTCATACTTAATCATTTCGCGATATTTTTGCTGAAAGGATTTAGTAGAGAACATCAACGATAAAGTTCGCAACTTTTGGTCGCTGATAAAAAAGCCTTGCCTCTACCGGAAGTAGCAGATGAGTAGCGTGACGTCACAGGTTGTGGAGCTCCTCACATCTGCACATTGTTTACAATCATGGCCACCAGCAGCGAGAACGATTCGGACCGAGAAAGTGACGATTTCCCCATTAATTTGAGCGAGGATGAAAGATTCGTGGATGAGGAAAATGAGAGTGAAGGACTAGAGGGCAGTGGGAGCGATTCAGATAGGGAAGATGCTGTGAGAGGTGGGTGGGACCTGATATTCAGCTGGGAATGACTAAAACAGTAAATAAACACAAGACATATATATATACTCTATTAGCCACAACACAACCAGGCTTATATTTAATATGCCACAAATTAATCCCGCATAACAAACACCTCCCCCCTCCCGTCCATATAACCCGCCAATACAACTCAAACACCTGCACAACACACTCAATCCCACATTGCCCAAAGTACCGTTCACCTCCCCAAAGTTCATACAGCACATATATTTCCCCAAAGTCCCCAAAGTTACGTACATGACATGCACATAGCGGCACGCACGTACGGGCAAGCGATCAAATGTTTGGAAGCCGCAGCTGCATGCGTACTCACGGTACCGCGTCTGCGCATCCAACTCAAAGTCCTCCTGGTAAGAGTCTCTGTTGTCCCAGTTCTCCACAGGCCAATGGTAAAGCTTGACTGTGATCTTTCGGGAATGTAAACAATGAAACACCGGCTGTGTTTGTGTTGCTGCAGCCGCCCGCAATACACCGCTTCCCACCTACAGCTTTCTTCTTTGCTGTCTCCATTGTTCATTGAACAAATTGCAAAAGATTCACCAACACAGATGTCCAGAATACTGTGGAATTTTGCGATGAAAACAGACAACTTAATAGCTGGCCATCATGCTGTCCCAAAATGTCCTCTACAGTCCGTGACGTCACACGCAAGCGTCATCATACCGAGACGTTTTCAGCAGGATTTTTCGCGCAAAATTTAAAATTGCACTTTAGTAAGCTAACCCGGCCGTATTGGCATGTGTTGCAATGTTAAGATTTCATCATTGATATCTAAACTATCAGACTGCGTGGTCGGTAGTAGTGGGTTTCAGTAGGCCTTTAACTTTGTCTTGTTGATGGATGGGACAAGTTCGGAATATATCCATTCACAGCTCTTTAACGGCATGCATTTAAAGAGGAATGGGGGTTAGTTTTGACCGAGAGCCAATAAGATGCTTTTCCTTGCGAGATGAGGAAGTCACGGCCAAAAACAAAATGTGTGGCTTTAACATGTTTGACATCTTAATATCTGTACACTTGGGATAAGATGAAGAGGACACATTTCATTTTTTACTGCTATATTGCCATCAGCAGGCTACACAACTGTAAGTCAAATCTATTTTCCTGCTTCCGGTGTGCCAAAAACTGATTCCCTGCCAAAAATTGGAGCGTGTACGGCTTTCAGGCTTTGTCTGTTTACAACTCAATTACAGCAACATTTTTGTTTCATCTGACATCACATGGACAAAGATAAGACCTTCTGGAGGAAAGGTCTGTGGTCAGATAAAACAAAAATTGAGCTGTTTGGCCACAATACCCAGCAATATCTTTGGAGGAGAAAAGGTGAGGCCTTTAATCCCAGGAACACCATTCCTACCGTCAAGCATGGTGGTGGTAGTATTATGCTCTGGGCCTGTTTTGCTGCCAATGGAACTGGTGCTTTACAGAGAGTAAATGGGACAATGAAAAAGGAGGATTACCTCCAAATTCTTCTGGACAACCTAAAACCATCAGCCCGAAGGTTGGGTCTTGGGCGCAGTTGGGTGTTCCAACAGGACAATGACACACAAAAGTGGTAAAGGAATGGCTAAATCAGGCAGAAACAAGTCCATGTCAGAAAACCAACAAATTTAGCTGAACTGCACAAATTTTGACGAGAGGAGTGGTCAAAAATTCAACCAGAAGCTTGCCAGTTGTTTGTGGATGGCTACCAAAAACGCCTTATTGCAGGGAAACTTGCCAAGGGACATGTAACCAAATATTAACATTGCTGTATGTATACTTTTGACCCAGCAGATTTGGTCACATTTTCAGTAGACCCATAATAAATTTATAAAAGAACCAAACTTTATGAATGTTTTTTGTGACCAACAAGTATGTGCTCCAATCACTCTATCACAAAAAAATAAGAGTTGTAGAAGTTATTGGAAACTCAAGCCAGCCATGACATTATGTTCTTTACAAGGGTATGTAAACTTTTGACCATGACTGTATATGATATACATAACGAAGTACCCTTTAAAAAACTGAAACCAACCCCAAACAACATATTAGTGATTCAAAATAATATTTTGATATTGACACATCTCACCTGTATGCACAGATGAGATGTGTCAATATCAATATTTTACTCTCAATCCCTCTTGGCAACCGAGAAGACATTGATTTAATGAGTACATCCAAACACTTTAATAATATTTGTTATGTGCATGAACAAAGAGAAGTTAATATATTGTATCTCACTTTTAAACAAGAAAGAGGTTTAAGCACATCAACATTGACTCAACAACAGTTCTTTACAACCTCATTAATACCATAGAAATGGCCAACTCTTTCATTTTTCAGACGCGATAAAGGCTTAAATGATTTCAAACCCATATCGTTACAATAACCACAATTATTGGTGTTTGTCTTACAAACCCTGTTTCCATATGAGTTGGGAAATTGTGTTAGATGTTAATATAAACAGAATACAATTATTTGCGAATCATTTTCAACCCATATTCAGTTGAATATGCTACAAAGACAACATATTTGATGTTCGAACTGATAAACTTTTTTTTTTTGCAAATAATCATTAACTTTAGAATTTGATGCCAGCAACACGTGACAAAGAAGTTGGGAAAGGTGGCAATAAATACTGATAAAGTTGAGGAATGCTCATCAAACACTTATTTGGAACATCCCACAGGTGAACAGGCAAATTGGGAACAGGTGGGTGCCATGATTGGGTATAAAAGTAGATTCCATGAAATGCTCAGTCATTCACAAACAAGGATGGAGCGAGGGTCACCACTTTGTCAACAAATGCGTGAGAGAATTGTTGAACAGTTTAAGAAAAACCTTTCTCAACCAGCTATTGCAAGGAATTTAGGGATTTCACCATCTACGGTCCGTAATATCATCAAAGGGTTCAGGGAATCTGGAGAAATCACTGCACGTAAGCAGCTAAGCCCGTGACCTTCGATCCCTCAGGCTGTACTGCAACAACAAGCGACATCAGTGTGTAAAGGATATCACCACATGGGCTCAGGAACACTTTGAAACCCGGCCCAGGGCATCACAGAAGCCAGTAAACACGCTAGCGGGTCTACCTGGTTGATCCTGCCAGTAGCATATGCTTGTCTCAAAGATTAAGCCATGCAAGTGCAAGTGCAAACCCCCCATATGCGGTCCTCTCCAAGGTTTCTCATAGTCATTCACATCGACGTCCCACTGGGGTGAGTTTTTCCTTGCCCGTATGTGGGCTTTGTACCGAGGATGTCGTTGTGGCTTGTGCAGCCCTTTGAGACACTTGTGATTTAGGGCTATATAAATAAACATTGATTGATTGATTGACTGTCAGTAACTACAGTTGGTCGCTACATCTGTAAGTGCAAGTTAAAACTCTCCTATGCAAGGCGGAAACCGTTTATCAACAACACCCAGAAACGCCGTCAGCTTCGCTGGGCCTGAGCTCATCTAAGATGGACTGATACAAAGTGGAAAAGTGTTCTGTGGTCTGACGAGTCCACATTTCAAATTGTTTTTGGAAACTGTGGACGTCGTGTCCTCCGGACCAAAGAGGAAAATAACCATCTGGATTGTTATAGGCGCAAAGTTGAAAAGCCAGCATCTGTGATGGTATGGGGGTGTATTAGTGCCCAAGACATGGGTAACTTACACTTCTGTGAAGGCGCCATTAATGCTGAAAGGTACATACAGGTTTTGGAGCAACATATGTTGCCATCCAAGCAACGTTACCATGGACGCCCCTGCTTATTTCAGCAAGACAATGCCAAGCCACGTGTTACATCAACGTGGCTTCATAGTAAAAGAGTGCGGGTACGAGACTGGCCTGCCTGTAGTCCAGACCTGTCTCCCATTGAAAATGTGTGGCGCATTATGAAGCCTAAAATACCAAAACGGAGACCCCCGGACTGTTGAACAACTTAAGCTGTACATCAAGCAAGAACGGGAAAGAATTCCACCTGAGAAGCTTAAAAAGTGTGTCTCCTCAGTTCCCAAACGTTTACTGAGTGTTGATAAAAGGAAAGGCCATGTAACACAGTGGTGAACATGCCCTTTCCCAACTACTTTGGCACGTGTTACAGCCATGAAATTCTAAGTTAATTATTATTTGCAAAAAAAAAAAAAGTTTATGAGTTTGAACATCAAATATCTTGTCTTTGTAGTGTATTCAATTGAATATGGGTTGAAAAGGATTTGCAAATCATTGTATTCCGTTTATATTTACATCCAACACAATTTCCCAACTCATATGGAAACGGGGTTTGTACATGTAGTAATCAGTTGTGGACAGACGAATCCCCAGCAGTGCAGATTTAACAAGTGTGCGTGCTCCCGCAGCATATACTCCATAGACTACTTCATAGTCTATGGAGAATGACATTTTTAGCCTGCCGTATTGTTATTGGGGGCAGCGAGGTTTGGGTGGGAGAGCGGCTGTGCCAGCAAATTGCGTGTTCCAGGTTCGATCCCAGCTTCCGCCATCCTAGTCACGTCCGTTGTGTCCTTGGGCAAGACACTTCACCCTTGCTCCTGATGGGTCGTGTTTAGAGACTTTGCATGGCAGCTCTCGCCATCGGGGTGTGATTGTTTATATTAATGGAAATAGTGTCAAAGCGCTTTGTGTACCTTGCAGGTAGAAACACGCTATAGAAGTATAATCCATTTACCATTATTTATGATCACTCAAATGGCAAAAAGAAGATACATTTTTCTTCTTCCTTTTTATGTATAAATTTGGCCTTGGTTTGTTTTGTGTCTAGCATTGAACGAAGAGAGCACAGTCTACCAAGTCAAATTCCTTGTTTGTTAAACATACTTGGCCAATAAATTGGATTTTAATTTTGATTCTGTTCGCGCCAAAACTAACAAACTGATCAGAAACATCAGTTTTGCTTTAATGCTTGGTATAAGTACTGTAAATACAGGCTGAGTAAAGTGTTCCTCATATCTTAGAATACATCTGAGATGACTCATAGTCTGACAAAGTTTTAGACACGTCCTCACTTGAATTTGTTTATTCTTGCAGACAGACATTTTAACATATGGGTGACAGACAGTGTTATTTTACCATTTATCTGCTTGAAATTCCTCAATGTCACATTCGTTTTCCTTTTTTAATAAACTAGAATAAAGAGAATAATGAGTTTTCCTGCGGTCCAACTCATTAAACACAAATAAGAACAGCCAACACAATAAAAAAACAAACAGGTTTTATTTTGTTTGCGTTAGTATGCAATTAACCCGGTAGAGTTACTTTGATTGTGCGTAACAACAACAAAAACTCATAGCACAGGAATATAAACAGAACTTCCTAAAGTTGAACCAGATGCTGCTATTTATGTCAATAATAATGGTGGTGGCAAAGAAACAGCAAAACAAGAAGAGGGTCACCTTGAAACGTTTATTCCTTCCTGCTAACTAAGAGCAGGAGGGGAGACATCCACTTGTGAGAAGCACAAAAAGTTGCACAAAGACGGATTTAATTCTCTCAGAACCACACTGGCTGCACGCACATGAGGCCCACTTTTATTCATAGATGTTGGAGGCCCAACCACGAGAGTCACGGCTCAATCAGATGACGGTTAATAATGATAACTGCCACCTTGTATGATACAAAACCCAAAACCAGTGAAGTTGGCACGTTGTGTAAATGGTAAATAAAAACAAAATACAATGATCTGCAAATCATTTTCAGCCTATATTCAATCGAATAGACTGCAAAGACAAGATACTTAACGTTCGAACTGGTAAACTTTGTTATTTTTTGCAAATATTAGCTCGTTAGGAATTTGATGCCTGCAACATGTTTCAAAAAAGCTGGCACAAGTGGCTAAAAAGACTGAGAAAGTTGAAGAATGTTCATCAAACACTTATTTGGAACATCCCACAGGTGAACAGGCTAATTGGGAACAGGTGGGTGCCATGTTTGGGTATAAAAGCAGCTTCCATGAAACGCTCAGTCATTCACAAACAAGGATGGGGCGACGGTCACCACTTTGAACAAATGCGTAGCAAATTGTCGAACAGTTTAACAACAACATTTCTCAACCAGCTATTGCAAGGAATTTAGGGATTTTACCATCTACGGTCTGTAATATCATCAAAAGATTCAGAGAATCTGGAGAAATCACTGCACGGCCGTGACCTTCGATCCCTCAGGCAGTACTGCATCAAAAAGCGACATCAGCGTCTAAAGGATATCACCACATGGGCTCAGGAACACTTCAGAAAACCACTGTCAGTAATTACAGTTGGTCGCTACATTTGTAAGTGCAACTTAAAACTCTACTATGCAAAGCCAAAGCCATTTATCAACAACACCCAGAAACGCCGCCGGCTTCGCTGGGCCCGAGCTCATCTAAGATGGACTGATGCAAAGTGGAAAAGTGTTCTGTGGTCTGGCGAATCCACATTTTAAATTGTTTTTGGAAACAGTTGTGTCCTCCGGACCAAAGAGGAAAAGAACCATCTGGACAGTTATCGGCGCAAAGTTCAAAAGCCATTATCTGTGATGGTATGGGGGTGTATTAGTGCCCAAGGCATGGGTAACTTACATACCCGTGAAGGCACCAGTAATGCTGAAAGGTACATACAGGTTTTGGAGCAACATATGTTGCCATCCAAGCAATGTCTTTTACATAGACGCCCCTGCTTATTTCAGCAAAACAATGCCAAGCCACATTCTGCACGTGTTACAACAACGTGGCTTCATAGTAAAAGAGTGTGGGTACTAGACTGGCCTGCGTGTAGTCCAGACCTGTCTCCCATTGTCAAATACGACAACGGAGACACTGGACGGTTGAAAGCTGTACATCAAGCAAGAATGGGTGAGAATTCCACTTGAAACACATCACAAATTGGTCTCCTCAGTTCCCAAACGTTTACTGAGTGTTGTTAAAAGGAAAGGCCATGTAACACAGTGATAAAAATGCCCCCGTGCCAACTTTTTTGCAATGTGTTGCTGCCATTAAATTCTAAAAAATTAAGTTTCTCAGTTCAAACGTTAAATATCTTGTCTTGCTGGCTTTTCAACTTTGCGCTTATAACAATCCGGATGGTTCTTTTCCTCTTTGGTCCGGAGGACACGAAGTCCACAGTTTCCAAAAACAATTTGAAATGTGGACTCGTCAGACCACAGAACACTTTTCCACTTTGTATCAGGCCATCTTAGATGAGCTCAGGCCCAGCGAAGCCGACGGCGTTTCTGGGTGTTGTTGATAAACGGTTTCCGCCTTGCATAGGAGAGTTTTAACTTGCACTTACAGATGTAGCGACCAACTGTAGTTACTGACAGTGGGTTTCTGAAGTGTTCCTGAGCACATGTGGTGATATCCTTTACACACTGATGTCGCTTGTTGATGCAGTACAGCCTGTTTCATCGAAGGTCACAGGCTTAGCTGCTTAAATGCAGTGATTTCTCCAGATTCTCTGAACCCTTTGATGATATTACGGACCGTAGATGGTGAAATCCCTAAATTCCTTGCTGGTTGAGAAAGGTTTTTCTTAAACTGTTCAACAATTTGCTCACGCATTTGTTGACAAAGTGGTGACCCTCGCCCCATCCTTGTTTGTGAATGACTGAGCATTTCATGGAATCTACTTTTATACCCAATCATGGCACCCACCTGTTCCCAATTAGCCTGCACACCTGTGGGATGTTCCAAATAAGTGTTTGATGAGAATTCCTGAACTTTATCAGTATTTATTGCCACCTTTCCCAACTTCTTTGTCACGTGTTGCTGGAATCAAATTCTAAAGTTAATGATTATTTGCAAAAAAAAAATGTTTATCAGTTTGAACATCAAATATGTTGTCTTTGTAGCATATTCAACTGATTATGGGTTGAAAATGATTTGCAAATCATTGTATTCCGTTTATATTTACATCTAACACGATTTCCCAACTCATATGGAAACGGGGTTTGTATTATTGCTATTGAACATTGGCTCTATTGCTTCCGTGTTGTACAACATGTTAACCATGTGATCAAAGAGCGCTACATCTTTCTCCTCCAAATGATTATAACGTTAAACAACAATTAGCAATCTCTTTCCACCTGCTTCCAATTAATGTCTGTATCAGACGAAAAATCTTTATTTTCCAGTAAACAATATTATTGATCATCGTCCCCCTCCATAAATTAGTTTTTTGTACAAAACATGGAGTAAATTACATTCTAGTTTGATATAAAAAAATGTAACAATTGTTTCACATTATTAAAAAAAAATATAATGAACTAGTTAACATAATACCTTGAAGAGTAAATAGGAAAGAAGTCACAGGGTCTTATAATCAATTTTATGATGTATAAACAGTACAGAAGTAAAAAAATTCAATGCATTTATTGCTGAAATGTCACAGTAGGTATTACACACAGAAAGGAAGGAGTTTGTACGGTGAGTTCAACGTGGAGGATTGACTTTAGAAGTTCATTGGGATCACCTGGCAGATGTCAACACCACGCAAGACTACATCAAGTGTTGGCCTATATAGCTACTGTGGTCCATTCCGAGACTAATTCAATCTTCGCCTCTCCCCCCTCCGCTGAATTCTTTTAAGAATACCAATCAAATTGGAGCACAAAACAGTGCCGGGCTGATGGACCATGTCTTACAAAGCAAGGTATTTACAAACAGAGGAGGTATTGTTGCAGTTGTTTGGATCTGGTTGCTGAAAACACAACAGGCTATACATGTTAGTTTAGATCTCTGCTAGCCCCCCCCAAAATAACTTTAACAATCACAGTGCAGCTTTAAAAATTGCTGAGCTAAAACTGGCTTTCCACCCAAATGAGGGTTGGAAAAAAAACTATTGTGAGATAAGGCCGTAAAAAATGTGGTTTGCCTGTGGGAGAATAAAAATAAACACAATAAATACATAGCAATTTGGATACATTGTTTTGTTAATAGGATTAAGAACATAAATAGTGATTGATACCTTCTCCAATAAATAGTTGTGGTAATCTATTTACAATATGCACACGTCTCCCGTATAGTTATGTCTTTATCTGGATGTGTTCATCTGCCACCGATTAATACAAATTGCTGTATTTTTAGCATGCATGTTTTTGCAGAGGACTTCTGAACAAAGGTTCTTAGCCTCTGGGTGCCACCATACGTTCTCTTTTTGGGTATTTCAGCAGATATATCAAACCAAATTAGGTTTGGCAGAGGTAGGGCGCATTACTGAATTTGCATTAACACACAATTCAGGATTAGGTCTCTGCTTTTTGCAGATGATGTGGTCATGATGACTTCATCCGGCCACGATCTTCAGCTCTCACTGATCCGGTTCGCAACCGAGTGTGAAGCGACTGGGATGAGAATCAGAGCCTCCAAGTCCGAGTCCATGGTTCTCGCCCGGAAAAGGGTGGAGTGCCATCTCCGGGTTGCGGAGGAGACCCTGCCCCAAGTGGAGGAGTTCAAGTACCTCGGAGTCTTGTTCACGAGTGAGGGAAGAGTGGATCGTGAGATCGACGGGCGGATCGGTGCGGCGTCTTCAGTAATGCGGACGCTGTATCGATCCGTTGTGGTGAAGAAGGAGCTGAGCCGGAAGGCAAAGCTCTCAATTTACCGGTCGATCTACGTTCCCATCCTCACCTACGGTCATGAGCTTTGGGTTATGACCGAAAGGACAAGAGCACGGGTGCAAGCGGCCGAAATGAGTTTCCTCCGCCGGGTGGCGGGGCTCTCCCTTAGAGATAGGGTGAGAAGCTCTGCCATCCGTGGGGAGCTCAAAGTAAAGCCGCTGCTCCTCCACATCGAGAGGAGCCAGATGAGGTGGTTCGGGCATCTGGTCAGGATGCCATCCGAACGCCTCCCTCGGAAGGTGTTTAGGGCACGTCCGACCGGTAGGAGGCCACAGGGAAGACCCAGGACACGTTGGGAAGACTATGTCTCCCGGCTGGCCTGGGAACGCCTCGGGATCCCCCGGGAAGAGCTGGACGAAGTGGCCTAGGCTGCTGCCCCTGCGACCTGACCTCGGATAAGCGGAAGAAGATGGATTGATGGAAGCATGGACAATTCAAACCTTGAAGACGTCATTGCAGACTGGCTATGACACACAGGGACTCTAAAATGGGTTGTGGAGGGAGCGGCCCTATTTATATTGCTACTGTGAAAAACTACTAGCATACATATTTTCGCCCGCACTACACCATTGCGTAAATATCAAAGTGTCTACAAAAGGGAGGGATGATTGTCATGAGAAAACCCGATAGAGGTCATATTGGAAAGAGGCCGATGAGCTCGGTAGAATCTAGACGGCGTTTTCCTCGCTGCCCTCGAAAAGTTGTGCTTTTCTTGGAGGACCTGTGAAGAAATAAGTATGAATGAGGACAATTACTAACAATAGTGATAAAAATGTGAGGCATGTACTGACTGTTGCAGTGGCCGTAGTGACGGACTCCTATAGAGTGGCCAAGGAAGCAGGTGGCGCGGCGAAGGTGGCAGGCACTGGGGTAGGTGATGCTGTCGTTGCCGCAGATGGGCTGCTCGGAAGGCAGGGGTCTGGGGCAGGGCGTGGAACGGCACATGACGCAGTGGGCGCTGTTGGTCTGGTCGGTCACGCAGGTGTGCGTCCCCGGACATACAACGTTGGCGCACGACTCTGTGGAAACAAGCCAATAACAACTACTGCATTTGTTCCCTTCAAATGTCTCTTACCCAGCCAAAATATATTGAACTATAATGATTAATGCATCAGAGCAGATCATAGCAAACAAAACAAAGAACTACAATCTTTATCTCAGACCCTGATAGGTTGTATTTCGGCTCGTTATAACGATGTGATGCTCGAAGTGGTGGCGCCAGCAAGGGTCTGTTGTAGGGTTGTACGGTATACCGGTATTAGTATAGTACCGCGATACTAATTAATCATATTCAGTACTATACCGCCTCTGAGAAGTACCGGTTCAACCCCCCTCACCCATCGTGTCATTGCTGGACGAGCATGTTCAGCAGCGCACAATCAAGGAGTACTTACAAGCAGACACAGTGTGTAAACAGAAAAGGGAGAACAGACGCATTTTGTCTTAAAAAGTAAAGAAGAAGGTGAAGTTATAACACTGAAACGCCCTCAGGAAGAGGTTCTTTAAGATATGGCTAGCTAGCGTGCGACTAAAGTCCAGCCCCATTCGGCAGTGTTGTAGCTACTTCTAAATCACTAATCCTCGCCTCCATGGCGACAAATAAAGTAAGTTTCTTACAAGTATCATCCCTGCAGGACGAGGAATAGCTAAACATGCTTCACTACACACCGTAGCTCACCGGCGCCAAAATGTAAACAAACGCCATTGGTGGATCTACGCCTAACATCCACTGTAATGATACCAAGTACAGGAGCGTATCTAGTCGATACTACTATGATTACATAGATATTTTTTGCCATCACAACATCGTCTTTCGTTTTTTCAAAATGTATATTATGTTTATAAACTCAGGAAATATGTCCATGTACACATGCGGACTTTGAATATGACTAATGTATGATCCTGTAACTACTTGGTATCAGATTGATGCCCAAATTTGTGGTATCATCCAAAACTAATGTAAAGTATCAAACAACAGAAGAGTAAGTGATTATTACATTTTAACTGAAGTGTAGATAGAACATGTTAAAAGAGAAAGTAAGCAAATATTAACAGTACATGAACAAGTAGATTAATAATTCATTTTCTACCACTTGTCCTTAATAATTTTGACAAAATATTAGAATTATAAATGACACAATATGTTACTGAATACGCTAGCAGATAAATTAGGAGCCTTTGTTTGCTTACTTACGAATAAAAGTATTGTCTTGTATGTTCACTAATTTATTTAAGGACAAACTTGCAATAAGAAACATATGTTTAAGTAAGATTTTTTGTTAAAATAAAGCCAATAAAGCAATTTTTTGCGGTCCCCTTTATTTAGAAAAGTATCAAAATTATTTTGGTACCGGTACCAAAATATTGGTATCGGGACAACACGAGTCTGTTGTCATCGCGTTCTGGGCGGCATTTTGCCTTTCTCGAAGACAAATGTGCTACTTTTGCGTTGTTTTAAGCTGTTGGAACCATTCAAATCGCAAAATATGTCAAGATGTGATGATTGAAAATAAGTAAAGGGGCACGCACTCCAGATCAAACAGGCAGAGTTGAAGAACGCACGCGTTTGCAGTGGTAACCTCATTAAAGGTTTGCTTGATAGACCTTTAACGTTTAGTATTTCCCACTGAATTATTATCTTGATATTATTTATATTTCTTAGCACACGTTTTTGCTACGAGTTTCTTAAGCACCAATTTGGCGAGTCTAAATAAAATAAAGCAAATGTGTGCAAAACCTAAAATATAACACCTTCACCAAAGGCAGCAATCATAAAAGAAGCTTTCAGCACATACGCAACTTTGACATCTGTAGTTATAATTTGATAAAAGACGGGAAAAACGTGCATACTTGTAAACGGCGTCTACAACAACAACAAAGTAACAAACATGGCTGTAGACGCTAAGATAAGTCATGAAATGCAACCTTACTTGAGCAAAAACGATACATGATTTATCTGGGAGAGTCTTGATACCAATTTCTTTCACCCAGTCACGCACAAAGACATTGTAGGCCTCCGTGATTTTGTACGTTTTTTTTTTGTTTTGCCGTGTAGAATGACGTCTGGAGCACCAGATAGTCCGACATGTCTTGGAATGCGACCGACGGTTAATCCTTGAGATCACTCAACAAATCTTATTTTGATAATGTATAGGGATATATTCTATTGCATAGTTCTGCTTTTAGTGGTTTTAGTAGTCTAGGCCCTCTGCATACTCCAAATACAACCTATATTTTGGAAATTTGGAAATTTGGAATTTCGTAAAAACATACCTTAATTCAACCTAAACTTGGCAGTTCAAACCTGTGAGATCATATGAGACTTCAGTTCAGTGAACTTCCAAATGATTAACTTTGCATGTGTTTTGCTTTTCTTAGGCTTTTTAGTATGATGCCACCAAATAAGAAAACCAGTGATGGAAAAAGAGGAAAAATTGTGAAGATAATCATAGAACCAGGACTGCAAAGCATGGTCCTGGCTGCTCATTGCACTGCCTGATACCGTACTACTTCAAAGGGCAAATAGTTTTAGTAGATTAATATTGTTTATATTTGTATTATTAGGGACCGCAATGTCCCTTTGGGACAGAGGACCCTATTGTATTTTGTGCGTTTTATTATTATTATTATTATTCCGGCGCCTC
Source organism: Nerophis lumbriciformis (assembly GCF_033978685.3). Lineage (NCBI taxonomy): Eukaryota > Metazoa > Chordata > Actinopteri > Syngnathiformes > Syngnathidae > Nerophis > Nerophis lumbriciformis. Next base: position 19,929,575 of record NC_084565.2, read on the forward strand.
TTTGAGCTGTAATTTGACCCACTTAACATGCTTCAAAACTCACCATATTTGACACACACATCAGGACAAGCAAACATTGCCATCTAATAAAAAAAAACCAAACCCCAAAACTCAAAATTGCGCTCTAGCACCCCCTAGGAAAAAACACAGACAAAACTGCTTGTAACTTCCGGTAGGAATGTCGTAGAGAAACAAAAACCTCTATGTAGGTCTGACTTAGACCTAGATTTCATACATTGACATCCTTCAGCAAAAACCAACAGGAAGTTGGCAATTCCCCCTTCAAAACAAAAGTTTCGTAAAAACAGTCACTTTTGCCTCTTTGAGCTGTAATTTGACCCCCTTAACATGCTTCAAAACTCACCAAACTGGGCACACACATCAGGACTGGCAAAAGTTGAGATCTAATAAAAAACCCAACCCCAAAACTCAAAATTGCGCTCTAGCGCCCCCTAGGAAGAAAACACAGACACCACTGCTCCTAGGAAGAAAACACAGACAAAACTGCCTGTAACTTCCAGTAGGAATGTCTTAGAGACATGAAACAAAAACCTCTATGTAGGTCTCACTTAGACCTACATTTCATAGATTGACAACCCCCAGCAAAAATCAACAGGAAGTTTGCAATTCCCCCTTCAAAACAAAAGTTTTGTAAAAAACGGTCACCTTTTTTCAAACATTATCTCCTCTGAGCGTGTTTGTCGTGTCGGCTTCAAACTAGCACAGGAGAGAGATTGAATCCTTCTGATTAAAAGTTGACCAAAGAGTTTTAATTACTGCCCCGATTTGGATTTTATGTGCCGTCAAAGTTGGTCCCGTCCATCGCTGCTTGCAGCTTTTATTATAAGAGTTTTTGAAATTTTAGTAAAAATAAAAAGGCTGCAACAATTAAACGATTAAATAGATTAATTCAATTAAAAAATAAATATATTATTTTGCTTTGATTAATCGTTTAAGTGCAATTAATGAAAAGGTTATATATTCGGACCGTGTGGATTGCCTGGAATATTAAATATTAACTGACGTAGTTTCCGCAAGGCAGTGGAGAGTTTAAAAAAAATATAATACATTTTTTATCTATGCACACATGTTAAAAGTGCAATTTCAGTGTGCATTTAAGAGAAAAAAAGTGAAGGTTATGGCATGCAGAGCAATTTTTGTTTGAATATCAAACTATATTCCTGAAAATCCACAATGAGGTGATATAGTTTGTTTTATTGGATTCCACGGTTACTAAAATAAAATGATAGTTGCTGCATCTGTACAGTTAATCAAGGTTTTAAGATAAATCAAGGTTAATCAATGTTTTAAGATAAAGTCCCAACGATAGTCACACACACACGAGGTGTGGTGAAATTACCTTCTGCATTTGACCCATCCCCATGTTCACCTCCTGGGAGGTGAGGGGAGCAGTGAGCAGCAGCTGTGGCCATGCTCAGGAATAATTTTTGGTGATTTAACCCCGCAATTCCAACCCTTGATGTTGAGTGCCAAGCAGGGAGGCAATGGGTCCCATTTTTATAGTCTTTGGTATGACTCGGCCGGAGTTTGAACTCACAACCTTCCAGTCTCAGGGCGGACACTCTAACCACAAGGCCACTGAGCAGGTCAAATAATAAACTAATAATTCACATGTTATAATTATTATTATTATCATTGTCGTGTATCATTAGAATCTCTTATGGGGTAGTTTATTGTCAAATATAAAGTCAATCAGCTTCATGGAGCAGATTTGTTTATTAAAATTTTGGAGTTTCCACTCTACTGTGCTAATATGGACCTCACAGCTGCTGCTCAGATATTCTGGCCATGCCAAGGCTTCACTCTGTCAAGCTTTATTCTTATGAGTCGTATAATTACACAATATTTTAAAACTGATTGCAGCAGGGGAAAAAAAACAAAAAACACCCATCTTGTATGAGCAATGTTGTGGCTGACTGTTTGGGGTCGTTTCTGCATAGCTGCGTGGCTAGCCTTTATTCTTATGCGCAAAATCTACCATTTTGGGTTAAAGCTGTGAAAAAAAACCCTTCATCTCAAATAAAACACACCTTTTACGCTTTGATCAAATTTATAATTTGTTGCATAGCTCGTGTCATTATTACACACATGTATTAGTTTGAACGCTAAACCATTGCAGTATGAGATCACTATTACTATTAGAGATGTCCGATAATATCAGACTGCCGATATTATCGGCCGATAAATGCCTTAAAATGTATCGGTTTCAAAAAGTAAAATGTATGACTTTTTAAAATGCCACTGTACAGAGTGGTACATGGATGTAGGGAGAAGTACAGAGCGCCAATAAACCTTAAAGGTACTGCCTTGGTGTGCTGGTCCAATCACATAATATATACGCCTTTTCACACATTAGTGAATGCCATGCATACTTGGTCAACAGCCATACAGGTCATTAGTTTTCATTAATGTCGGGGCTCAGGCTTTGAGCTGAGGCAACCTTCATTATCGAACGAAGATGTTCATCAGTCATTATATCTCCTAGTCCACCTGGACCACAGTCTTGGGGGCGTGCCTTAAAGGCACTGCCTTTAATGTCCTCTACGTCCGCTTTTCATCCATTCTATCAACGTGCCGGCCCAGTCACAAGATATGTGCGGCTTCTGTACGCACACACACGTGAATGCAAAGCATACTTGATCAACAGCGATACAGATTACACTGAGGGTGTCCGTATAAACAACTTTAACACTGTTACAAATATGCGCCACACTGTGAACCCACACCAAACAAGAATGACAAACACATTTTGGGAGAACATCCGCACCGTAACACAACATAAACACAACAGAACAAATACCCAGAACCCCTTGCAGCACTAACTCTTCCGGGATGCTACAATATACACCCCCCCCCACGCCCCCAACCCTGCCCACCTCAACCTCCTCATGCTCTCTCAGGGAGAGCATGTCCCAAATTCCAAGCTGCTGTTTTGAGTCATGTTAAAAAAAAATAATGCACTTTGTGACTTCAATAATAAATATGGCAGTGCCATGTTGGCATTTTTTTTCCATAACTTGAGTTGATTTATTTTGGAAAACCTTGTTACATTGTTTAATGCATCACAACAAAATTAGGCATAATAATGTGTTAATTCCACGACTGTATATATCGGTATCGGTTGATATCGGAATCGGTAATTAAGGACTGGACAATATCGGAATATCGGATATCGGCAAAAAAGCCATTATCGGACATCTCTAATTACTATATATAATATATAATCATCACTTTTGTGCAAAAAGATGAAGATTCATATATTGTTTGGATTTTGATAAAATGCTGCTTAGGTCCCTTTTAGTACTGCTGCTATCATCAACACTCAAGTAGGTCTGATCAGCTATTACAGTAAACATTCGTCCAGTCATCCAGTGTACATTCTAATCCAGACCTGGGCAAATTAAGGCATGCCGCCCGTTAAGTTTTTCAATACGGCCCGCCGGACATTCCCAAATAATTTTTTTTAGATCTTTAAGATGGAAACTGTAGCTGCCATTATGATGTGCAGTGATGTTTTTTAAATTACTGTATATCTTGAATTATACAAAGTATTTCAATGGTTGGAATCTGCGCTTTTGCATGATATACTGGTTACTATGGTAATGTAATTAGTTACTATGGTAATTAGTTACTATGGTAATCTACAAACCCCGTTTCCATATGAGTTGGGAAATTGTGTTTGATGTAAATATAAACGGAATACAATGATTTGCAAATCATTGTATTCCGTTTATATTTTTAAAATGCCGCTGTACGGAGTGGTACACGGACGTAGGGAGAAGTACAAAGCGCCATAAACCTTAAAAGCACTGCCTTTGCGTGCCGGTCCAATCACATAATATATACGACTTTTCACACACAAGTGAATCCATGCATACTTGGTCAAAAGCCATACAGGTCACACTGAGGGTGGCCGTATAAACAACTTTAACACTGTTACAAATATGAGGGTGGCCGTATAAACAATTTTAACACTGTTACAAATATGTTACGGAATACAATGATTTGCAAATCATTGTATTCCGTTTATATTTACATCCAACACAATTTCCCAACTCATATGGAAATAGGGTTTGTAAGTCACAGCAGCTCAGACAAGGCACCAAGCAGCGTGGGTGTGGAGCGTTCCCACAGAGTGTTTCCAGAGCGGCCAGCCTGAAATGCGGGTGTTGGGGACAGACGCGGAAAGAGATTTTTACAACAAAGTTCTACAGCTTAGTGATATATCACATATATCCGATTGTAGGTGGGTTTTTTTTTACCCTTCGCCTTCATATTTCGTTTGTTGCATTTTTGTTGCGTTTCGCTTGATTGTAAAATATGTTGAGTTGAGTTTGAGTTTATTTCGAACATGCAAGTATACAACATGATACATCACAATCTCCAGTTTCTCTTTTCAACATGTTCGAAAAGGAGTAGGAAGAAGCAGAGCTTATTTAATCCTACCCCTTTTCTTTTACATAACAGTTGCTAAAACTTTTGTTCACTTCCTGTTCTCAATTTATTCACAATATACTCCATAAGTAATCACAATAAAATAAGTAAATAAATGATAATTGGTGAAGTAAGTTACATTTCATATGTTGAGATAAGTAAGATTATTTTGTGAGTGAAAGAATGAAAGAATGGATGAGTTAAATAAATTCAGAATGTTTATCATGGTTCTTCTTCTTTGTACTTTGTAAACACTTTAAGTTTGAAGAGTTTCTTGAAGTGGATCATATTAGTACATTGTTTGATTGCTTTGCTTAATCCATTCCATAATTTAATTCCACATACTGATATACTGAAGGTCTTAAGTGTTGTACGTGCATACAAATGTTTTAAATTACATTTCTCCCTAAGATTATTTTTCTCCTCTTTTTTTGAGAAGAATTGTTGTATATTCTTGGGTAGCAGGTTATAGTTTGCTTTGTGTATAATTTTAGCTGTTTGCAAATTCACTATGTCGTAGAATTTCAGTATCTTTGATTCAATAAATAAAGGATTTGTGTGTTCTCTATATCCAACATTATGTATTATTCTAACTGATCTTTTTTGTAACACCGTTAATGAATGAAGTGTACTTTTGTAGTTATTTCCCCATATTTCTGCACAATAACTCAGATATGGTAACACTAGTGAGCAGTAGAGAATATGAAGTGATTTTTTGTCTAGAACATGTTTTGCTTTATTCATTATTGACGTGTTTCTTGCTACTTTATGTTGTATATTTTTTACGTGAGATTTCCAGTTCAATTTATCATCAATCATTATACCAAGAAATTTGGTTTCATTTACTCTTTCAATTTCTATTCCGTCTATTTGTATTTGTGTTTGACTTTCTCTTCTACTGTTACCAAATAGCATTATTTTAGTTTTACTGAGATTCAACGATAGTCTGTTTTGGTCAAACCATCTTTTTAATTTGTTAATTTCTTCTGTTATTATTTGTAGTATCTTCTGTGTGTTCTCTCCTGAACAAAACGCTGTTGTATCATCTGCAAATAATACTAACTTTAAATCTTTTGTAACTTTACAAATGTCATTTATATATAGATTGAATAATTTAGGTCCTAGTATTGATCCCTGAGGTACACCACAGGATATATTTAGCGTTGTAGAGGTGTGTTCGCCTACCTTCACGTATTGTTTCCTGTTCATTAGATAACTTCTTATCCAGTTTAAGACTAATAACCCTCTGATGCCATATCGTTCTAGTTTTTTGATTAAAATATTGTGATTAATTGTGTCAAATGCTTTAGTTAGATCCATAAAAACTGCTGCCGCACATTTTTTATTATCTATAGCATTGGTAATTTCTTCTGTAATTTCAATTAAAGCCATCGAAGTTGAAACATTAGCTCTGTATCCATATTGATTTTTTTTGAGTATTCTATTTTTATTTATGAAACTCTCTAATCTGTTATTGAACAGTTTTTCAATGATTTTAGAAAATTGTGGAAGTAAGGAAACAGGTCTATAATTTGTAAATTGATGTTTGTCGCCAGTCTTGTAAATTGGTGCAACTTTAGCTATTTTCATTTTGTTTGGAAATGTACCTGTTTGAAATGATAGGTTACTAATATACATTAATGGTCCTGAGATCTCTTCAATAACCTTTTTTATCGTTTCCATATCAATTTCATTACAATCAGTTGAAGTCTTAGATTTACATTTTTTCACGATTGTAACTATTTCCTCCTGTGTCACATTACTGAGGAACATGGAGTTGGGATTTCGCTCTATGGTATCATTATAGTCCTCAATTGAAACTGGGTCTGGAATCCGTTCTTCCAATTTTGGTCCAATATTTACAAAATAATTATTGAAGCTTTCAACTACTTCCTTTATGTTGTCATTTTTTTTTATTTCCGTCTAAGAAGTATTGAGGGTAGTCCCTCTTAGTGCCATTTTTAATAATGCTATTGAGGATGCCCCATGTTGCTCTCATATTAGTTTTGTTCTTGTCCAATAATTCACTGTAATATTCTTTTCTACATAATCGTAGTATGTATGTTAACTTGTTTTTATACTTTTTGTACTTAATTTCTGCCTCTGTAGTTCTTTGTGCTATACATTTCCTATATAGTGTATTCTTCTTCTTACAAGCATTTTTTAATCCTTTTGTCATCCATGGTTGATTATTCTTTCTCTGCTTATTACTGAGTTGTATCCATGGACAATGTTTGTTATAAAGTATTGTGAACTTGTTTAAGAAATGTTCATATGCTTCATCAACCTCATTTTCATTGTACACATTGTCCCAATCTTGCTTTTGTAGCTCAATTTTGAAAGCAATCATCCTCTTCTCTGTGCACAGTCTTCGAAATGTCCTTTTGTATTCCATGTTCTTCTTGTAGTTTCCATCATATATTGTAAAAACTGGCAGATGATCACTAACATCGGTTATAAGTAGACCACTTGTAGTGTTATTATCAAAATCATTGGTAAAAATATTATCAATAAGCGTGGCACAGTGTCCTGTAATTCTGCTTGGCTTTGTGATTTTAGGATATAAACTGATGCTGTACATTGTATCAATGAAGTCGTCAATAGACTTTTGCTTGTTAGGGTTCAATAAGTCAATATTAAAGTCACCACATAAGAAAATTATTCTTTGACCATTGTCCATGTAAGTAGCCTTGATCCATTCTTCAAATGTTTCTATACTTGACTTAGGTGATCTATATATACAACTGATGAATATGTTTTTGCTTTTTTCCTGACATATTTCAATTGTTATACATTCTAAGATATTATCTATAGCAAATGACATGTTTTTTACCACTTTGTAGTTCAGGTTCTTCATCACGTACACAGCTACTCCTCCTCCATTTTTGTTGTTTCTGTTGATGTAGTTTAGTTCATATCCATCCAGATCAAAATCTATTCCTTTTTTATCATCAATCCATGTTTCCGTGACAGCAATCACTTTGAAGGGTTCGTTGATGTGTTCCAAAAAGTTCTTAATATTGTTGTAGTTTGCATACAAGCTTCTGCTATTAAAATGAATAATTGACAATTTGTTATCACATTTAATGTTGCTGTTATATTGATCATCCGTATAATAAAAACAATTATTACTGAAGTGGGAGAAAAAATTTGTATCTGGATCTATATCATTTTCCAAATCCTGGTTTTTGTGATCTTTGTTGCAGAAATTTTTTAGTTCCATGTTTTCTTGTTCAACAATCTTTGATGTTGTTTCAATAATCTCTATAAGTGTAGGTGGATGCAATCCTGAATCTAGGTCCTCTTGTTTAGTCGTTCCTTGGAACATAGTGTTGATGCTGAATTTAGGTGCTTGTTTTCTGTCAGAGTCCATTATCATCGTTGTTGTGGAAGCTGTGTAAACTTTAAAAATTGTCCAGGTCCTTGATGTCATGGACAGCAAGTAATAAATGGGTTGTACTTGTATAGCGCTTTTCTACCTTCAAGGTACTCAAAGCGCTTTGACACTACTTCCACATTTACCCATTCACACACACATTCACACACTGATGGAGGGAGCTGCCATGCAAGGCGCTAACCAGCACCCATCGGGAGCAAGGGTGAAGTGTCTTGCTCAGGACACAACGGACATGACGAGGTTGGTACTAGGTGGGGATTGAACCAGGGACCCTCGGGTCGCGCACGGCCATTCTTCCACTGCTCCACGCCGTCCCTACTAAGTACTCTTGCTTCTGGACCTCCATTCAGCTTGATGTAGATTTTACAGTTGGCGCTCCAAGTTCCCTGGATTTTTCCCTCCTTTCTCAAGTCGCGTGCTTTCTTGGCGATTCCAGCATTACGTTTTGTGAGATGCTCATTCATGTACACATTTGTTCCCTTCAGCTTCTTTCCCTGTCTCAGCAATGCCATTTTAGATTTTCTGTTTACAAGTTTCACGAGCACGACTGGAGTGGCGTTGTTGTTTCTTCCGTTCAGTGGGATGCATGTTTCGATGGTAATGATGTCAATTTCAATTTCTTTTGATTGCAGAAAGTTGACCACTTGCTGTTCTGCTGAGACCATATCCATTTCATCTGGTTCACCTTCATTATTCACAGCTTTCGCATAGGATCTTGGTTTAATTCGGTGCCCTGTCACGATGATATCATTTATCCGTTTATCCTGATCCATTTCATCTATGATATTCCTCAGCATGTTGTTGTCTTCTTGAAGGATCTTTATTTGTTTGCCCATTTCAGTGGCTTCATTATTTCTGATGTTTTTGTGAGATTGCAGACTTTCTATATTTTGCTGCAGACTTTTCACATCTCGTCTGTGTTCTTCTTTCATTTCTTTCATTTCTTCTTTCCATCCCTCCATCATGTAGTTCAATTTTTCTAACATTTCTTCTTTAAAATCATGGATCATTTTTTGTATCCCTTCTTGATTCCCATCATTTCCTGTGTCCAGCCTCAAATCTTGTTCAGTCTTTCCTTTAGCTTTTCGCATCGCGGCAGTCGATGACGTCAGTGCCTCTTATGTCTTAACGGCAGTTACTTCTTTAGCAACTTGCGGTACTTTTAACTTGTTTTTTCAACAATTTCGTACCTTGCGCCATTCAGAGATCAATTTTGGGTGTCAGCCTGTCAACTTTTATCACTCTGCGACGTCGGAATCACTTTAAAACAGCTGTAAACTCGCCGTAGCTTTTGGTTGCCAGGCAACCGCTTTGAACTGCGGCAAGGCGCCGTTGGCTTGAGGCTAACGGCTCTTCCAACTCGCCTTATTTCGCGTATACCGTATGTGCCTCTCAACTGACCAATATCAGATCGAAGATGCCAGGTGACTCTCCTGTGGCTGTGATCACAAATCAGTGGTCAAAATCTTCAGACTTAACAAAACTCCGGTAGCAGAAGCGGAGCCTTTTTCTTTTGCGTCCTTTCTCATTGACAGGAAGTGACGCGTAGATCCAGAGGGGGGTGTGACGTTCATATGTTGTCAATATTCAGTGTTTTATCGTTCATAGTTAATATCGTAAATCCCACATTCTTTTTTTTCATGTACATTCTGGGTGTCTAATTCAGTAAAAAAAATAAAAATTCCATTCCGTTTTTTAAGGCGGTCTGTCATAACTTTTTTAGCAATCAGACATTATTGTGAGGTTTTGTATTAGTGTTCCTAAAAATAGATATACCGGCCCCAAGACACGTTTTTTTTTTCTCTAAATTTGGCCCCCCGAGTCAATATAATTGCCCAGGCCTGTTCTAATCAATTTTCTGTGCAATTTTGTGGCGCTGCACCACACAGTGCCCTGGTAGTTGTGCACTGCTGTAAACTACAACCATAATACCAGAGTCTTTGCTTACTTTTGCACTCTCCTTGGTACATGACCTCAAGGTCGGGTTGTCCCATGCAGCGCGCCATCAGCAGAACGCACTCGTCCTTGTAGGACTTGCCATCGCTTCCGCACACGGCGTGCTGACGTGCGACGTGGGAGCAGTCGGGAGAGCACATGCACTGCGGCCTTCCCGTTTTCATCTTGCACACTTTCCCAGGGTCGCACTTGACGCCCTCGCACGTCTCTGCAGGGAAAAAAAAGTATGTAAAAAAAAAAAGAAGACAGTTGTGCAAGTTTTTACATCGCACGATATTTACGCTAATCACATCTTTTTATTGAGCGCTACATGTGGAAGGAGGGGTCCGGGGGGGACGGCGGAGGGGGCTTACACGCCTGCTGGAATGTGAGCCTGCAGTGTTTTCATAACACGTCAGTGTGTTAATGGCTGCATGCAGACAGGGCCCACTCTTCTGCAGAGGAGTTCAGATGACATTCAGAGGAAATTGAACGTTCTGTGAGTGCAGTGTCCAACAGGGTGGCCCACGGGTAATTTTTTTTTTTTTATTGGCCTACGGCAAATCTGGGCAAAATACAGCCCGCACGCAACCCATTAAGATTTTCAATCCGGCCCGCCGGACGTTCTACATCATTTATTTGGACCTTTAACATCAAAACTGTAGCCGCCATTATGCTGTTTTTGAAATCTTTTGAACTACATAAAGTATTTCAATGATTGAAATCTGCGCTTTTACAAACCCCGTTTCTATATGGGTTGGGAAATTGTGTTAGATGTAAATATAAACGGAATACAATGGTTTGCAAATCATTTTCCATCCATATTCAATTGAATGCACTACAAAGACAAAATATTTGATGTTCAAACTCATAAACTTTATTTTTTTTTGCAAATAATAATTAACTTAGAATTTCATTGCTGCAACACGTGCCAAAGTAGTTGGGAAAGGGCATGTTCACCACTGTGTTACATGGCCTTTCCTTTTAACAACACTCAGTAAACTGAGGGGACACATTTTTCAAGCTTCTCAGGTGGAATTCTTTCGCATTCTTGCTTGATGTACAGCTTAAGTTGTTCAACAGTCCGGGGGTCTCCGTTGTGGTATTTTAGGCTTCATAATGCGCCACACATTTTCAATGGGAGACAGGTCTGGACTACAGGCAGGATCAGATTTTTTGGTCAGATTTTTTCAGCTAAATGTGTATATATTATTTATACACACATACACATAACCTACTCAGTGGCCTAGTGGTTAGAGTGTCCGCCCTGAGATCGGTAGGTTGTGAGTTCAAACCCCGGCCGAGTCATGCCAAAGACTATAAAAATGGGACCCATTACCTCCCTGCTTGACACTCAGCATCAAGGGTTGGAATTGGGGGTTAAAGCACCAAATATGATTCCCGGGCGCGACCACCGCTGCTGCCCACTGCTCCCCTCACCTCCCAGGGGGTAATCAAGAGTGATGGGTCAAATGCAGGGAATAATTTCACCACACCTAGTGTGTGTGTGACAATCATTGGTACTTTAACTTAACATTGGCCCCCCAGACACATTTTGTTCTGTCAATGTAGCCCACCGAGTCAAAATATTTGCCCAGCTCTGGACTACGGTATATTTTGTATGTCAAATTATGTACACTGTACACAGAAAACAAAAATTCAGAAAAATGACCCCGCCCAAAATATGTGTCTTAAAAATATAGCCTCTTTGATGATTGTAATTAAGGATGTCCGATAATGGCTTTTTGCCGATATCCAATACCCCGATATTGTCCAACTCTTTAATTACCGATACCGATATCAACCGATACTGATATCAACCGATACTGATATCAACCGATATATACAGTCGTGGAATTAACACATTTTTATGCGTAATTTGGACAACCAGGTATGGTGAAGATAAGGTACTTTAAAAAAAAATACAAATAAAATAAGATAAATAAATTAAAAACATTTTCTTGAATAAAAAAGAAAGTAAAACAATATAAAAACAGTTACATAGAAACTAGTAATTAATGAAAATGAGTCAAATTAACTGTTAAAGGTTAGTACTATTAGTGGTCCAGCAGCACGCACAATCATGTGTGCTTACGGACTGTATCCCTTGCAGACTGTATTGATATATATTGATATATAATGTAGGAACCAGAATATTAATAACAGAAAGAAACAATCCTTTTGTGTGAATGAGTGTGAATGAGTGTAAATGGGGGAGGGAAGTCTTTTGGGTTGGTGCACTAATTGTAAGTGTATCTTGTGTTTTTAATGTTGATTTAATAAAAAAACAAAACAAAAAAAAACGATACCGATAATAAAAAAAATTATTCCGATAATTTCCGATATTACATTTTAACGCATTTATCGGCTGATAATATCGGACATCCCTAATTGTAATGCATCTTGTCATGATGAATAAATGATGTACATCTTTGTCAGAATACACACGCTTACGCTTTGGTACTTTTTGGAGTACCGTATTTATCGGAGTATAAGTTGCTCTGGAGTATAAGTCGCACCGGCCGAAAATGCATAATAAAGAAGAAAAAAAAACATATATAAGTCACGTTTTTGGGGGAAATGTATTTGATAAAACCCAACACCAAGAATAGACATTTGAAAGGCAATTTAAAATAAATAAAGAATAGTGAACAACAGGCTGAATAAGTGTACGTTATATGAGGCATAAATAACCAACTGAGAACGTGCCTGGTATGTTAACCTAACATATTATGGTAAGAGTCATTCAAATAACTATAACATATAGAACATGCTATACGTTTACCAAACAATCTGTCACCCCTAATCACTAAATCCCATGAAATCTTATACGTCTAGTCTCTTACGTGAATGAGCTAAATAATATTATTTGATATTTTACGGTAATGTGTTAATAATTTCACATATAAGTCTCTCCTGAGTATAAGTCGCACCCCCGGCCAAACTATGAAAAAAAACTGCGACTTATAGTCCGAAAAATACGGTATGTTAAATTCCCCAAAAAGGTGATTTAGTTGGTGAGTTAAGAATATAATATATGAAACGCTGAATTCAAATGTGAAGCATATCAAAGTCAGTTTATTTACAGTATATGTGGCCCAAAGTGGAGAAAGTTTGGGAAGCTTTGCAAGGACTTAAT